>NC_091824.1:172887634-173020134 GCF_038994185.2 Dermacentor albipictus | reverse complement strand
ATAAACAAGACATAACAAGCAAACAAACGAACAAACAAACAAAAAGCAAAGCAAAAGAAATGCTGATCCCACACACTGTAGCAATCGATGTAAGGGAACCTTTCTGTGCTGGCCGCTTTGATTGGCGATAATTAGTGGTAATGTTGAGGGTGAAAGCTTAATTTCTTCAATGTTGAGTCTAACACAAAATTGGTACGTTGATGTCAAACGTTACGGTGTGCCAGTACTGTTTGTCTGCGTAGTACACAGTCCACAGGGCTGTATACAGGGAGAGGTGTTTGCTTGAGTCGTTGTTGTGCGCCATATTTCATTACCTATGAGATGGTCGAACATTGTCGTTACCTCACATCGCATCATGGCGTAAGTATTAAACTTGGATTATGAGGCTGTGCGTGCAAAACCACAATCGAATTATGAAGCACGCTGTGATGATGGTCTCTGGATTAATTTTGACACCGTGGTGTTCTTTAACTTGTCCCAAAATCTAAGTGCGTGTGCGTTTTTCATTTCGCCCCCCGTCGAAATGCGGCTGCCGCGTTCGGGATCAAATCCGCGACCTCTAGCAATGCCACAGCCGCAAAGCTATCGAGGCGGGCACAGAAGTGCACAGGCGGGCACAGGCGGGCACGGTCGATCGCTTCCGTAGTGTCGCCTGGACCCTGCGGTGCCCTTTAATTAATGTGGCTCTGCTTATGCACACCCTGCCCTACTTGACATATCTACATGGTGTTCATTTTTTAGGAAAAGTGGGAACGTGCTGTACCGTACCTTGAACTTAAGCTTATCCAGTTTGCCCGCAACCGCTGTCGTATAGTTATAGGGTCGCCTTACCTTCTGACGTCACCTTCCCTCCCCACTTGTATGGGAACTACCTCTTCTCCTCCGTCCTCTCCACAGTTCCATCTACATCTCCTCTGGACTCGCACGTTAGTAGAAAGGGAAGCGCTGCATTTTCTGCAATGCTTTTGAGGCGGGTCACTGATAATTACAGCTGTCAATAGGCTAATGTGGCGACGCCCTGAGAGCTCCCGAGGGCGTTGTGCACATTCGACGCGGTGGGGTCCAAACTAAAGACCCTTAAACTTCGTAAAGTAGCGACACTCTCCTCCTCCGCCTTCACTCCTCCTCGTTTCTCCTCTCTTTCATGCTTTCTCCTCGACCGTGGCGCCGCCTAGACTGCTCGAGCGTAGCAACGGCGCCAACATGCGCTCCTCGCCACTCCGTAGACGCTTCTCGAGCAAAAATGGCGCTGATGCACGGCGCGAGGGCACACATGATGCTATTAGGCCAGTAGCGACGCGGCGTCGGCCTCGGCCAGAGTGCGCGAGGAGGAGGCGGCATTCTTCCAAGCACGGCACTTCTTTACGAAGTTTAAGGGGCTTTAGTCCAAGCGCGTTTCTCGCGTGGCCTTTCCCCTCTGTCTCGCTCCTGTCATGTATACACACGCTCTAAACCATCCCCCAACGCGGTGTGCCAGATAGTAGTAGTAGTAGTAGTGGTGGTGCTGCTGCTGCTGGTAGTAGTAGTAGTAGTAGTAGTAGTAGTAGTAGTAGTAGTAGTAGTAGTAGTAGTAGTAGTAGTAGTAGTAGTTGTAGTAGTAGTCGTAGTGGTAGTAGAAGCAAGCAAGCAAGCAAAGCTTCGCTTTCTACCCGTGGGTGGGTGGGATGGCTATTGCATAAGATTAAACTCTGGTTACCACATCAACAAGCGGCGGCAATCGTCCCTGAGAAAGATAGCGATAACAACGAATTAAAACTAGGCCACCCGCGTTGCATTCGGGTTTGTACCTTGAACCGATCACGAAGGAAGTATGCTCAATCGCGATGATGGGCTGATTGTGATACCAGTGTTACGATGTCTTCTCGCAAATATTTTGTATTCACAGTGCTAGAGAGATCAAAGCTAGGCTTTTGGGACGTAGGGAGTTATGTCCTCGTCGAAGCAACTGGTAGTCTGAAAGCGTCTACGTCGGAAAGAGCAGCGAATTTGTGTAATCTGGGGACACACATGACATGATAGGAGAAGCAGTTACGGTTGAGTGTGTTTGCGACGGGTACGCTGGATTGCACAGTGCTCCCACCTGTGCAGTTCTGTATGGAAGTCGTTGTAATGAAGCGATAGGCGTGGTTTGCAGCTGTGCGTGGTTATAGAGTACTTCAGTGCTCAGTAAGCTCTATAGCGATACATGTGTGGCATATGTTTGCAACAATAGCAGAATGCTATATTGTTTAAGAACAACAAATAGATAGCCACAATTGTGCCTTGGTATTTCAACTGATCGTAAGTAACCTTGGAGACTCGTAAACAGTGGCAGCAGATGAGTGATCACAATGTTATAATACAGATGACCATGAAGAAGAAGTCATGCGGTGGGATTTCTATATATAACCATCGAATGATACGCTCTTCAAATGTTGTCACAGTGTAGTCATTCTCCTGAAACTTGCAAGCATTCCTTTTTTTTAAGTGTGACTCGCCTGAAGTTAAGCAATAGATGCTTTTGCAACTCGTGAGATGATCATCTCGTGCCATTGTCCTACGGTAATTAAAGTATGTAGTGGATGTAGCTTTGTCTCACCGGGGCTCACGCATTTTCCAGAGCCATGGATGAACAGAATTCACTGTAAAGCCTAAGTATTATCTCCCGTTCAACCTGAGACTTCCTCATCTCGTGGCCTTTTGCGTTCAACCGTGCCGAGCAAGCAATTGCCATCGACGCTGCGCTGTGCTCCAGGCTGATTCCGCAGCGCAGGATTACGATGAAGCTATGTGCTTCGGCTGGCAATTATGCGCCGAGCGCTGCCGTCTTGCGGCGGCCTAATGATGCGTCCAAAAATGATTGGGGGGCTTATACATTCTATTGGAAGGGAAAACCTCCCAAGTGAATTCTCATCCGTGCCCACCAGCCCCGGCAAACGCCATTACAGCTGTCCTCTAGCCCTTGCAATGGATGGAAATGAAGTGGGCTGTAAATATACTGCTGTACAAAGCACGCAATGCCAAAGAGCTGCAGCAAGACATGATTTTGTGCTGGCCAAATACACTAACATACTCGTAGTACCGTCGCCTACCTAAACAGCGGGGGCTGAAGTGTAGCTAGCATTGTACTGAAGCAACACTGAAAAATATAATTTTTTTATGTATAGCATAGAAGAACACTAAAATATTAGACGGGAAGATGGGATTTGATTGCGTTTGCGTGCCATTTTTGTTAAAAAGATGATTTTTTTTTTCCTTTTGCGACCTTTTCGCCTTCTTTTATTCATAAATGATTCTCCTTTCGCTTCACTTTGCGTATTTACTGTGCATATGTTTTTTTTATTTTATCTTTCGCTTGGAATAGCACGTCAGGCATTTCGCTAAGCTAACATGTCAGACCCTAACTAAAATACTTTTTTTTTCTCTAAGCCGGTGTACTTAATGCACATAATATGCAACACTTACTCAACATATGTTCATTGTGAACGACGACATCTTTAAATTTTGCTTTCGTCTCTACTCTCCGGGTGTTCGTCTTGTACCTTTAATTTTGTTCACACGTTTATTCTAGTATTGCTTCTCTCTATTAACATGCTATGAATGTTGTGGGCCTGATCATCTGATGTTCCCATTAAGATTTTTAACCTCCAACACTAATCGCCAATATCTTTAAATTGGACATCATACTGGGTGTCCCATACAGTTGGTGTCAAAATGTACAAGGAAGCTTGTGATGCCCCGCGAAAAGCTGCAAGAAATTGTTCACCTTGTACCGAAGTGATATACAGCTTTCATCATGGTGACATTGTAGTTAGGTGTATTGCATTTTCTCTTCTGACGACTCCTGGTACATTAATTAGATTTCGCAAGCGCTTACGCGAAATGCGAAGGCGCGTCATGCACATTCAACTGCGTCCACACAGTTCGAACTAGTACTCAAAATGCCAAAAACAGGAACGTGCGTATTTGGGCTGATTGGTTCACAAGATAAGTACAGAAAACGTCCATTCCTCTAACTTTGCCGGCTCCGTTGTTTTCGTGACCACGGCGACAAATGAGACGTGGAGATGTTGATCTATACATCTGGTAGATTCTCTGTTGTGTTTACACGCTGCAGAAACCCGATCGGCAAACAGGAACCGGGTGGTGACAACAGCTTCGGGCCTGTGCAAGTAAATGGTAAAAAATGGGCGATTTTAGCGCAGAAGGAGGAAAAAGGAGAATGTGGGGAAATCGCGCGTGCAGAAACAATTGTAACAATGGCCACTCTGCATTTATCTCCGTGTCCTCTTTTCAAGGCAGTGCAATTGTTAAATGCCCATGGGCCTTCTTCCTACTGCGTGCTATATAGCTGATTCAAATCGGGGCGTGCGCATTTGATATAAATAAATATAATTTCACGCGAGTTGATGACATGGTACGGAGTTTGACGTAGTACTTCTGCTACGTCAAACTCTTGCCTTTGCTTCGTGTTGTCGACAAATTCGACTTCGCCCTGCCATCTGCTAGCCGCCTGGTTAGCTCAGATGGTACAGCGGTTGCCCCGGAAAGGCGGTGGTCCCGGATTCGAGTCCCGAACCAGGACGAATTTTTCTTCACCTATGAGGCTTTTCTTTCGAGGAAACCGTATGGATTTCCTTTGTAGCAATTGCTACGAAAGGGTGGATGTCTCATCATCATCAGCCTGGTTACGCCCACTGCAGGGCAAAGGCCTCTCCCATATTTCTCCAACAGCCCCGGTCATGTACTAATTGTGGCCACGCCGTCCCTGCAAACTTATTAATCTCATCCGCCCACCTAACTTTCTGCCGCCCCCTGCTACGCTTCCCTTCCCTTGGGATCCAGTCCGTAACCCTTAATGACCATCGGTTATTTTCCCTCCTCATTACATGTCCTGCCCAAGCCCATTTCTTTTCCTTGATTTCAACTAAGATGTCATTAACTCGCGTTTGCTCCCTGACCCAATCTGCTCTTTTCTTATCCCTTAACGTTACACCTATCATTCTTCTTTCCATAGCTCGTTGCGTTGTCCTCAATTTGAGTAGAACTCTTTTCGTAAGCCTCCAGGTTTCTGCCCCGTAGGTGAGTACTGGTAAGACACAGCTATTATATACTTTCCTCTTGAGGGATAATGGCAACCTGCTGTTCATGATCTGAGAATGCCTGCGAAACGCACCCCAGCCCATTCTTATTCTCCTGATTATTTCCGTCTCATGATCCGGATCCGCCGTCACTACCTGCCCCAAGTAGGTGTATTCCCTTACGACTTCCAGTGCCTCGCTGCCTATTGTAAATTCCTGTTCTCTTCCGAGACTGTTAAACATTACTTTAGTTTTCTACAGATTCATTCTTAGACCCACTCTTCTGCTTTGCCTCTCCAGGTCAGTGAGCATGCATTGCAATTGGTCCCCTGAGTTACTAAGCAAGGCAATATCATCAGCGAATCGCAAGTTACTAAGGTACTCTCCATTAACTTTTATCCCTAATTCTTCCCAATCCAGGTCTCTGAATACCTCCTGTAAACATGCTGTGAATAACATTGGAGAGATCGTATCTCCCTGCCTGACGCCTTTCTTTATTGGGATTTTGTTGCTTACTTTATGGAGGACTACGGTGGCTGTGGAGCCGCTATAGATATCTTTCAGTGTTTTTACATACGGCTCCTCTACACCCTGATTCCGTAATGCCTCTATGACTGCTGATGTTTCGACAGAATCAAACGCTTTCTCGTAATCAATGAAAACTATGTATAAGGGTTGGTTATATTCTGCACATTTCTCTATCACCTGATTGGTAGTGTGAATATTATCTATTGTTGAGTAGCCTTTACGGAATCCTGCCTGGTCCTTTGCTTGACAGAAGTCTAAGGTGTTCCTGATTCTATTTGCGATTACCTTAGTAAATAGTTTGTAGGCAACGCACAGTAAGCTGATCGGCCTATAATTTTTCAAGTCTTTGGCGTCTCCTTTCTTATGAATTAGGATTATGTTAGCGTTCTTCCTAGATTCCGGTACGCTCGAGGTCATGAGGCATTGCGTATACAGGGTGGCCAGTTTCTCTAGAACAATCTGTCCACCATCCTTCAACAAATCTGCTGTTATCTGATCCTCCCCAGCTGCCTTCCCCCTTTGCATATCTCCCAAGGCTTTCTTTACTTCTTCCGGCGTTACCTTTGGGATTTCGAATTCCTCTAGACTATTTTCCCTCCCATTATCGTCGTGGGTGCCACTGGTACTGTGGAAATCTCTATAGAACTCCTCAGCCACTTGAACTATCTCATCCATATTAGTAATGATATTGCCGGCTTTGTCTCTAAACGCATACATCGGATTCTTGCCGATTCCTAGTTTCTTCTTCACTGTTTTTAGGCTTCCTCCGCTCCTGAGAGCATGTTCAATTCTATGCATATTATACTTTCTTATGTCAGCTGTCTTACGCTTGTTAATTAACTTCGAACGTTCTGCCAGTTCTATTCTAGCTGTAGGCTTAGAGGCTTTCATACATTGGCGTTTCTTGATCAGATCTTTCGTCTCCTGCGATAGTTTGCTGGTGTCCTGCCTAATGGAGTTACCATTGACTTCCATTGCACACTCCTTAATGATGCCCACAAGATTGTCGTTCATTGTTTCAACACTAAGGTCCTCTTCCTGAGTTAAAGCTGAATACCTGTTCTGTAGCTTGAACTGGAATTCTTCTATTTTCCCTCTTACCGCTGACTCATTAATCGGCTTCTTATGTACTAGTTTCTTCCATTCCCTCCTCAGGTCTAGGCTAATTCGAGTTCTTACCATCCTGTGGTCACTACAGCGCACTTTGCCGAGCACGTCCACATCTTGTATGATGCCAGGGTTAGCGCAGAGTATGAAGTCTATTTCATTTCTAGTCTCACCGTTCGGACTCCTCCACGTCCACTTTCGGCTATCCAGCTTGCGGAAGAAGGTATTCATTATCCTCATATTATTCTGTTCCGCAAACTCTACTAATAACTCTCCCCTGCTATTCCTAGCGCCTATGCCATATTCCCCCACTGCCTTGTCTCCAGCCTGCTTCTTGCCTACCTTGGCGTTAAAGTCGCCTATTAGTATAGTGTATTTATTTTCCACTCTACCCATCGCCGATTCCACGTCTTCATAGAAGCTTTCGACTTCCTGGTCATCATGAGTGGATGTAGGGGCGTAGACTTGTACAATCTTCATTTTGTACCTCTTGTTAAGTTTCACAACAAGACCTGCCACCCTCTCGTTAATGCTATAGAATTCCTGTATGTTACGAGCTATATTCTTATTAATCAGGAATCCGACTCCTAGTTCTCTTCTCTCCGCTAAGCCCCTGTAGCACTGGATGTGCCCGCTTTTTAGCACTGTATATGCTTCTTTTGGCCTCCTAACTTCACTGAGCCCTATTATATCCCATTTAGTGCCCTCTAATTCCTCCAATAGCACTGTTAGACTCGCCTCACTAGATAGCGTTCTAGCGTTAAACGTTGCCAGGTTCATATTCCATTGGCGGCCTCTACGCCACCGCTGCACCGATAACGGTGCAGCGGTGGCGTAGAGGTACAACACCCGCCTCGCGTGCAAGAGGTCCGTGGTTCGAATCCCGGTGGCGGCAATTTTCCACCGGATTAAAAAAAAATCCGCGTGTTGATAAAATTGCAAAAACGGGCCTGGAGTGTGGCCTGATCCCGGTGACCAGAACCGGTAACGCACTCCCTCACCAGAGCAGGATTGGCCACCCTGGTGCAGTACTTGGCCACAACCTCCTATATGAACACAACAATCAAACCCCGGCCCTCAGTCCACAGCAGCTGCGAAGCAACTGACCACGGCGGCGGTCAGACCTGCAACGCAGCAGAGGGTGGTAAGAATCACTGGCTCCGGACAGGCCGCCAATGGATGTCTGAGTTTCGCTTTATTCATTGGTACGGAGTGTGCATTACGACGGCAGCACCCGGGTGTGGACAGCCGCCCATGTACACGGTGCCCGCTGGGTGCACCTGGTGATCAGAACTAGCCTATCGTGGCAGCGCTGCTCATGCGCCACTTGTAGCTTTGGAGTAGTCAGCTTCACGACTCTTACGAGGATTCGTGATGGCGTTGCGCTGAGTTTTACACTGGCAAAAAAATTACAAAAAAAAGGGAACGAGGACCCGGATGGACGAAGGGCAAACTACCTTAACTCTTTATTGTTGATGGAGCGCATGGTAATAAGGGGTTGGAAATGGAGGGGAGGGAGGCAGGGACATGTCATGTGACTAATCAGGATCTTTTGTAAGAAAGCGCAGTTGCTATCGGGTTGGCATGTGCAGCGAGCTTCAGCACACCGTTGGCATGGAAATATAGCATCAAAGTCGCCGATCGTTCGCTTGGACTCAAACGGAATCCGCCGCCAGTGCTCACGCAGGTGCGCCTGAAGCAAATGAACTCGGCGGCCGAAAAGCCCGGCGTAATTGCACTGCGGCCTCGAGCGCTGGTGATGACCGCGTCTAGGCCCGCTACTCGGGCCGTTAATCGAGGAGAAAGCAAGCGCCAGCAGAGAGCTATTATTTTGCGGCATCGGCTTAATGAAGCACCGCCGAGCGTATGAATGCGGATCTCTCGATCGACGCGGCGCTGTGCTGAGCCACTGGGAACACGTGCGACGTCGCCGAGCAGAGGGCTCGGTAATCTCCTCTTTCGTGATCGGAGCTGTGCCTCGTGCATCGGGACTGCTCTATACTCGAGATGTAATTGTGGAGGCATTTAATTTTTTCACAAGTTAAAATAAAGCAGAAACGTCAACTTAGAGCTGTGCTTCTGGATTTCGGCGCGGGGAATGTGCAGTTCCTTATCTGAGTCAATTGATTATGCGGGGCCTCTAATGTGTTGCAAACATTTTATTACAAATGGTGTGCGATAACGCTGCACATTTATTTGGCACTCGTTCTTAAAATTGAGTTCTTATTCGCTTGCATGCTTCTAATTTCCCAGCCGACATAACACCTGCAGTAGGAACCGCCATTTCGATAGCGCCTCTGTTTTCCAGTGATAACGCGAGCTTTCAAGAACACGTGACTGTTTCTCTTCAGCTTGTTTCGGCGCAAATTGCACTTAAGCGCTTGCATGCAAGCTCATATTCTGGCAGTCTTATGTAATGAACTGCGGGTGCTCTCGCACTCGTCTGTTCATGTGCGAGCGTCATGTTCGGACACGCCAACTTCTTTTGCGAAGTGAAACTCTTGGCTACCGTGATATCGGATCCCAGTATTTATTGCTAATCAAACCAAGAGTTTGAGACTTTTAACTTTGCGACCACGTACTAGCATTCCAAACGACGATATGCTCAGAAGATAACGCGGATATATGCGACTGAACGTACGCACGTTTGCACCTCATAGAAGCTTTCACACTCATTTACTGCTACGTTCAACTATTATTTCATCAATTATTCTATGTGTTTCTTTGAATCGCGCCCGGTTAAATCTGAAATAATACGTGTACACTTGACTAAGTGCTTTCTGAGAAAGTAGAAACACCACGTCTATTTACTCTTCATTTACTCTTCTTAATTTAATATATATATATATATATATATATATATATATATATATATATATATATATATATATATATATATATATATATATATATATATATATATATATATATGTAGGCAAAGAGGGTTTCTTCAGGCTACCTTTCAAACGTAAAAAACTTGAGTGGTGCTACAAGGTAAACAGAACAAGTATTTAATTTCGACAGTTTCGATCGGTGGACCGATCTTCGTCAGGGTTTACAAAAAAATGGCAGTTCGGCCGTGGTAGGGAAGACACCAGACCGGGTACCCGGTCGTTCTTACATACATCAAACCGAGAGGAACAGTTGTGACAGTGATTGATTTTCGGCGCCTTGGCAGATTTACAGCGGCCTTTGGCAGCTATGCAGGGCAAGAGGAAGGAGGAGTCACATGTATGTAGAGCAAGGAGGTAAGCGAGGGGGAAAAAAAGAAAAAAAAGGAAAAAGGAAGAAAGAAAGAAAATGGAAAGAAAAAGAAAAAAGCACTCAGGAGGAGGGAGACGTAAGTAAGACGGAGAGGGAGGGGGGCGGGAAGTAGCGGCAGCTAGGTTCCCGTGCACCCGAGGCAAGGAGGGAGAAAGCGGTCGCTCCGCAGCTCCAGTGCGTGGGCTGCCGCTGTAGTGGGAGCGGGTGGCGGGGGGCACAATAGAGAAGGGGCCCAGAAGGAAGACAGAAGAGCGGCAACTTGTAGAAAGAAACACAGTGTCACAGTACAAATATACAAGGCACGGCCCGTTCCGGCAGCTTTGTGGTCCAGCTACGGTGCGAAAGAAAAAAAAATAGTTCCAAAAAAGAATATATGCATGGGATTCGCAAAGCAAGTGTGCCCATGGGCTTAG
Source organism: Dermacentor albipictus (assembly GCF_038994185.2). Taxonomy (NCBI): domain Eukaryota; kingdom Metazoa; phylum Arthropoda; class Arachnida; order Ixodida; family Ixodidae; genus Dermacentor; species Dermacentor albipictus. The sequence goes on along the minus strand of NC_091824.1, from coordinate 173,009,762 downwards.
ATTTAGGGAGTCGAGTTAAATAGCCTCCTTGTTGTCAAATTTTTGAACGTTTAACAGACAACTGACATCAAGTCAGCACGTGCGTATTTCAGGAAGGGCAATAGGTCACTCCGAATGACCACTTCAGTGGCAGGGTCCAGGGAACTGAATTTATTGGTTTTCCGCTCGCCCCCTTGAGGCGCATGCGGAGGGGTGAGCAAGCAGTGAATAGCCAGCGTCTCAATTTTAGAATACATAGAATGTATTCGCGTTTCCCACGCGCTTTCACGGCATATCCCGGAGGCACGTCATCCGCCCCGGACTCTCATTAATTCCTTTAGTGTACGTTCCAAATTTATGGATGAAAAAAGATTCTCTCTGCTCGCGTGCACGGGTGTGTTGGAAACCAGATTGCAAGAGCACAACGCTCACGCGTTCAAAGGAGTGATCCGGCAGCCGAACGTGCGTGGAGAAGGGTAAATTGGGGAGACTTTTCACATGCGCGCGGTGATTGTTAAACCGCAGGCTAAAAGGGGTCTCTGTTTGGCCGATATATTCCTGCTTACACACCTCGCATCGAATTTTGTACACGACGTTACTGGAATCACAGTCAAGATTTTCGGTAATTTTATATACGAAGGGCGAGTTCGATGCTTCAGCCGTGTCTGCTGTTGTCATGTGACGGCATACCTTGATATATATATATATATGTATATATACACACACAGAACTGAGGCCAACTTTAATTTCAATGCACAGAAACATAGCATATTCCGACTAAATCAAATCATATTTTATTCTCCAGCAAGTATCTGGATGGTCACCTGGGCTAAAAGCTGTCCGAACAGCTTGACGGAGGCCCAGGAAACCAGTACATGGCAGCAGCAGACAGAACGAAATATCAATAGCAAAACAGAAGTAGTCATCAAAACCAAATCAAGTTCAGCAATCAAGTACAGCATCAAATCAAGTACAGCAATAACACACAAGTTTTCTTAAACGACATATGAAGAAATACGCATTACATGTGCACAAAGTATGTTCGCAGTTGTTGTCGACTAAAACCAGCAGTATGCTTATGTTTATTGAGAAAAAATGGCAGATTGTGAACCAAGGATTGCAGCTTGTAATCGGTTCTAAACTGTGGTAAGGACCAAGTGTCAGTACAACGAGTGTTAACTATTGGTGCACGATATTCAAGGGAAGCAAGTTGTGTCAGGAAGGTACTCATACCTGTGGAAGAAAAGTATGTTATTTGTAACAAACGAAATTCATATATATTACCTGCACGGATCAAATTGAATGATGCTGTTGTGGGATTAACAATCGACGTTGGTTCAATGTTAACGATAAGGCGAATAATTTTCCTCTGCAATACAAGAAGCTTGTTCATATTTCTTTTAGTTGTTGTTGCCCATACCAGTGTACAATAGTTAATGTGAGAAAGAAATAGGGCGTAATATATTTGTAGTTTAGCGCTTGTGGAAAGAAATGTGCGGAAGCGTGAGATTACACCTGTAACTGCAGACAGTTTTCTGGAGGTCTAAACAGCATGAGCGTCCCATTTTAGATGGGCAGAAAAATACACACCGAGAACCTTGTGCTCGGTGACTATTTCTATATGCTGGTCTTGAAAAATGGATGAATTCACCGGAGGAACTGCTTTATATTGAGCAAGAAAAATAACTGATTTGGATTTAGTTGGGTTTGCTTTGATTTTATTTACTCTAGTTGGTGCCGATAGTTTAGTAAAGATATCATTGCATTTTGGCTCTAGTGTGCTAATATTACTCCCAAAAATATTACCAAGTGTTATACTCGGCCGTATCAGTGGTCACTGCTCCATTTTTCCGTGGAAGAGCATTCCTTCTGAGAACGTCGTTGGCATATGGCTGTTAACATTCCTTATTCATAATTTTCAGCCATATATGAAATGCGTTGCTTTTCGATGCCGACTACTAGAATTATTCCTGAGGTGTTCTTCATTTCTCAATTTCACCGTCAAATCATTCTGCTTTCTCCTTATGTGCAGTTGATCTCTGCTCCAAAAGTTGCCGAGGTGTGCCTTTTCACGACTAAATGGCCCCGTTCTTTCCTCAACCCTTCGCCTTTGGATGAGGTTGCGTAGCAATGCCGGTGAACAGTGCGCTGGAGACGCAGCTTGGTGAAGCGCCTCGCTGGAAAGCAGTCTTTTCAGTGAAGCTGAGCAGGCATGCAGCGCTTCACTGCGTGAACTACCCGCGAATGAAGCATCGAGAGAAGCTCGTCAAGAATGCGTCGCTGGATTGTACATGCCCCCTCCCCCCCTCCTTTTATATTTTTTCTTCAGCGATACCGCCCGCCATTGAATTACGCACGCGCGACGCATGAGAACGCGCCCAGCTGCCGCCCAACAACGACAACGCTAGGCACGTCGAAGGCGTCGATGCTTATCCTAGCTTTCCGCCGCAAGCTCGGCAGTATTTATCTTAACAATGCGCACAAGCTGCACATGTCTTTGAACAAGGAACATTAGCGTGCTTCATTCTGAATTCAGCGGTTGTCCTTCGCTCAACTTTGGCCTAAACTGGACCTAAACAGCACCCTTGCTCGCGCTTCTTGTCTTATCCTCTCCAGACTCCTACGGGTTTGCCGATTTCTTGATTGACCTAGCAGTAAGAAAACATATGGTGTACTGCTTCGCTTACAACATTGTAATAGCAGCACGAAAAGCGACGTGAAGCAAGGCGAACGACAGAGCTTTGTCTGCCTTGCTCTGCCCGTCTTTGGCGCTGCTATTCCAGTGTTGAACTAGCCCAACTTCGTACACATCACCGATGCCCCCGAATCGCCGGCGTGCCAGTACGACAGGAACGAAAACGAGTTTCCGAGACAAAGACGCTATTTGATTGACGAAAAGTGTTTGATGGAGAAGTAAGTGCTCTCAACTCTTTATTGCTTGAGGCACCATTGTGGCGGTGTGGTGACTTGCCGAGAATTCATTACGCGAAAAGGTGGAGTTATTCGTCTCGTCCGTCTGTCTTTATCTTCGTTTACGTCTACTGCTGGCCTCCGCAGCAACGCTATTACATTTCCCCTATGTTAACATTGCACCAAAAATGTGCCAAGCTTCGATAAAAATAATCGTGGTTTTGTCACAAGAAGAAATTCACCACAAGAAATGCAGCAGATCCAACGAGTTGGAATCTATATACAGCGAAGCTTTGTGTGAGTGCATGAACATTCGAAACACGAGTTTGTGTTTAGTGAATCTCCACACCAGGTGACGCGGAAGGCTTTATGCAGTCGTTGTAGAGAGGCTGATGCAATGCTAATGCCACTGCGGCGGACGCGTGAAGGCGGTTCTTTCTGGTTCCTCTTTGAGCGAAGCTGTATATGATTCAGATCCGAGTTTCGTGGCATATGTATGCAAAAACTACCATCATGTGGGCCGATCCTGGTGGTTGTGCAGAAAGGGTCCAAGCTCAATGGCACATATCCCTGCGGCGTCGGGGACTTGTAACGCGCCCTTGAACTACCCTTGTCGCACGTGGGACCCAAAAAGGTCCCAGGCACAAGGGTAAAACTTCTTGGAAAAGGACTGTTAAAAAATTCTCGCCGCAACCGCGCGAACGCGCTCGTGCCACTGCTCACGCGTTCGTCATCGTCGTCTTCTTCCACAGCTTGCTCCGTTTCCGCTCATCATGCCAGCGTAGGAGGAGGAGGAACTTTATTATTGGAGAAACCGTTGCGCGGTTTATTCCTGGGTGGTTCCCTCTGACAGGGCTCCACTGGCGATCACGGCTCGCCGGGCCTGGTCGAGGGTCGCCAGTTGGCTTCCCAGGTCCAGTTCGGAGAGTCTCGCCTCCCAAGACCACGTAGTGAGTGTGTGTGTTGTGACTCGTGGCGAAATTGCGTCGCCCGGACGGTCGGTGCATTCGTGTGTTATGTGCGCGAGTGTGGCTGTGTGGTTGCTACACCAGGGACTTGTTCTGGACATATAACAATCTGGGTAGATTGCGTGTAGACGAGACAAGTGTGGGTATGTGTTAGTTTGCAGGCGGCACCAATCCCTTGCCTGGAGTTTATTGAGAGCTTTGTGTGGGCGAGCGTATTGCGTTCTTCCGAGCCGTTGGTCTTGTAGTATTTGTTGACCTGTCGTTAATAACTCGTGGGTCGCTCGTCGGTCTGTCGGGGGCTGAAGAACGGTGTGGTCTGCCGCTCGGCTAGTGAGACCTCGAGCTGCGCAGTCGGCCTCTTCGTTGCGCCGCAGGCCTTCGTGCCCGGGGCACCAGACGATACCGTGGGTCCATTGTAGTGTGCGACCCAGGATTCGAATGGCTTGTATAGGGAGTGTTCCATTGAGGTATAAACGACAAGCCGCTTGTGAGTCAGTAAGGACACGGGCGGACCTTCCCTTGCTCTCAGTAGAATTTCACTTCTACGTCGTAGCAGGGAGGGCACGTTTATGGGGATATTATGGGGACATGAACTATTGCTAAAGGGGGTACGAGCCATTCATGGTCTTACGTGGCGGACACATTTAATAACACAGGTGATACGCGAATGTGCATTCGTACTTATATCGTCACGACGACCATAGACCGCAGCGGCCACGGTCACTGAACCCGGCGTGGTTGGCAAAAAAAAAAGCTTCGCTTTCAAAAAAAAAACAAGAAAGAAAAAACGTGTACACAACAGGGAACATTAACATGGAAAAAGCGATTGCAGGCGTATACGCGTGCACGAGACTATATATTTAATTTCGGAAGGCTTGAACTGAACGTTAATATATGCATATCAATGCAAGATTGTTGCCTTAGCAGAAGTGAGCAGACGGTATCAGCAGTACAATATGTATAGCATAATAAATGAGACCGGCGACATTCGTTAACATTTAGGCAAGTAGTCTTAGCATCAGGCATTGAGTAAAAGACGCCCTTTCCAGATTTTAGACAGTGAAAAACAGTAGCATAAAAGAGTAGAAAGGCGCGCAGTAACATCAAACGTCAAATTATGCTCACTTTTTTCGTTACATATTTTCAGCAAGCGAGTAATTCTTCAAAGGCGTTTGGCCATGAGTGGCGGCAAAGTTTACTACAGGAAAATTTGGAATAGAGTCGGAGTTGCTTACTGTAATTAAGTGAATGTCACGTACACATGCACGGTATCTTAATTTAGGCCCAGTACAAACGCAACGCCATTTATCACTTCCGCTAGCCACACAAAGCAATAAATAAGTAAAGTGCTGTTACACTGATGGCTTTGAGGATGCACAGCGTTTTTGTGTTGTTTGGGAAGGAGGTCCCAATAAATATACAGTTATGAGGTTGGTGAACAAACGCAAACACTAAAGAGCGCGATCCCGCCAACGACGGTGATATGTCTAACTTATATACGTGCACATCCGCTTGTACAGCGCAACAGCACGGGTTGCAATTGAGAAGCGGCTTTGATGTAATCAGCAGTGTCCTGGCATGAAGAGCGCTGCTCAAGGCTAGCATATACCTGTCGGTGAGAGGTTTTTCGATACAAGACGGAAGTTGGGCCAGGGCACGATGCGCGCGGAGACGCCTACCTAGAGAAACACAGGGGTGCAAGAAGAGGATATTGCCTAATGTCCTTCTACACACCAATATGGAGTACAACAAAAATGGCATCTCTCGAAGGGCTAAATTAGTTGCAAGGGTTACACACGTTACACAAGAATAAATGTTCCCGGCGCATTGGTTCATTTCAAGTGACCAAACTGCAAGCTTGATACTAGTCGACTTCTAGAGAGAGCACGTCTTCTTCAGTCCTGTTGTAGTGCCGAATGAGCAGAGGAAGGCATCCGAAAAGCTTTTCATGTGTCTTAAGGTGGTGTCACAGTTTTTGTGAGAACCACGAGCCAAACTGCCGGGGCATGTCGTGTAGCACGCTGCTATAAAGAAAAGCTGAGACGGGCTGTACTTCTCGAGGCTGATGAGCCGCCGGCCAGCATGAAACCCGAGGTGGTTGTGTGCTTCGCTTAGCGTGTCCAAGGTGAGAAATTCCAGTAGTGAAGCCTCAGGATCTGACGCTTCCAGGCACTCGTTCAGCGCGTCAAATGCCTCGCGTGCGCTACTCGAGGTGGAGTACGCCTCCAGGAACAGCTCACTCAAAGCTAGAGTCATCTCCCTTCCAACTCCGGCGAGATTCATCGTATTTGAGGCATCCTCGGCGTATAGAGGAAACGAGAAGGCATAAGGAAGTAGGACGAAGTCGTCTTTGAATTCGGCGTAGAGTTGCAAGCGCCTTATGGCATCGTACACTATGTTGGAAGCGTAGTGCGCGTATGGCACGACAGCTATCTGCCAGTTCTGCACGAAGGAAGCGGTCATGTTGGGGAGTCGCTTGGCATCGCTCGGAGATTGCACGGCGTACTTGCCGTCGATTACCGCAAATACGCGGGCTGTCGAGTTCCACTCAGATACGATGGTTGTATTTTTGTCGTAATACCGCCAATGCTCGACACGACGAAGGAAGGCTTCGCGAACGGCAATCGTCAAGCTTTCAGCGGAAGTGCGGGATCGCGGAAAGAGGACGTCCGTGTGATAATAAAAGAATGCAGCATTGCCGGCGATGAGGTATGTCTTTCTCAGACAGAAAGATCCGTGCATGATGGCTGCTTTGTGCTCGTCGCCGTAGTAGTTGACAATTAAATGCCTGTTGGCATAGAGTGCAGCCAGTTGCACTGTACACCAGGAAAGCAGCAGAAACGCGTCCCATTCGCCGTGTTCCAACCAAAGTGTAAAAAACCTTTCGACGAACTCCACGTTTTCTGTCCAGTATATCACCTCGCGGTTGATGTTTGCCCCGTGCGCATTAAGCACTTCGCTCCATCGTTCCTTAGTCAAGTTCGCATTTTGAATGAACAAGGAGTGAGTACTTAGCACGTCCCTTCTGCTGGGTGACCGGAACGCCTTGTCTAGCGGCATCAGAAATTTCTCTTCCACTTCGATTGTCTCCTCCAGCTTCACGCTGTCTTGAGCCTGTGTCGACGAGTCACCGAAATTTTTGTTGAGCAAGTCGAAGTAGTCCGACTTCGCGACGGCTTGACCTCGAAGAGCGAGTGCTTTTTCCAAAGGAATGGCAAATGCATCCACAGGCGTCAGTAAGACGTGTGTTTTGCCATCTAGTTCGTTCAGTTCCGCGTGAAGAACAGCGCTCCAGCGAAGCTTCATGGAAGAGTAAAAGACTGCTTGCAGCGCGTCTACTGGCTCGCTCGCTCGACGGGGCCACACAATACCAGCATCGCGAAGGGCTTCCGCGACGGCGGCCGTTTCGTCGCTGGTACCTTTGAGAATGGACTCGCAGCTCCTGAAAAAAGTGCTGGCTGCAGGCTCTGAGCGAAAGTCCGGCTCGTTGGACAACGCGCTTGTGAGCCTGGAGATCCTGTCCAGCGTCGCCTTGAAGGATTCCTCGCGCACGCTCAGCTTGTGGTCATGGCGCCAGCCGTCGCAGACGAAGCTCGTAAAGCTCGTGCACGGGCACGCGCTCTCGTTGAGCGACTCGCGCAGGCGCCGAGAGAACTCGGCGCACGCGTGGCTCTGGCACACGTCGGGCGCGCCGGGCGGTCGCCGCTTGATGGCAGCCATGGCCAGGAAGAGGACCAGGGTCACGCCCAACGCCACTGCACACGATCCGCTACAGAAGGTAAGCACCAATAGCGGGCTGGTCGTCTTCGAGTCCTGCAAGGGTACAGCGTGCAATCTGGGGGTTCGGAATGCCTTTATTGCGTTGACCATTACAAACACTACCGAATTGGGGGAACCATTGTGTGACACATTAAAAGAATTACGGGTTGTAGTGTGAGTTTACGACCGTAACTTTGGGAGACGAAGAAAAGTCGTTAGATCAAAATGATTAACAGATACAGCCATCAAACAATTTAGAACATGACGTTTTTCCCCAAGGAAGACAAATGCTAATAGCTGCACTGCCCAATGTCTGCCTTTAGCGTAAAATTGGCCGCGGCGCTCTGCGAGTTAATCATCAGATTTGCCTGCTGTGAATCCATGCCTTGTGAAATTAGGTTTTCTGTTTTTATAAAAGAGAATCGTACTCAGAGGTACAAAATAAACTGCCAATCATTTCTAAATTACCCACTTAAACTGTTTACCTTTTTGTTCGATTCGTACCTGTGCTTAAGTTTGTGGACCTTCTCTCTGCAGAACTAAAGAGAAGAAAGAAAGCATACAAGAACGTGCGAACAGCACAATGAACATTTCGGAGCGAAAGCGCACTTGCCTGATCGAGTGCTCAATCTACGAATGTTCATCCACGCGGAACATCTCAGTCGAATAACGTCATGTTCGACTGACTGAGCCCTGCAGCCACTATACACTTTTCATCCACCAGCGGCCCCCTTCCCTTCTTCCATTCCCCCCTCAGGAACAGGAAAGCGAAAAGAAAAAAAGATGCTTTAGGTTGCACGTGTATATTATTGAATGCAGAATATTGCAAGACAGTGCATTATTGCATTCCAACGCCGCCCCATTGCAAAAAAGAAAAAGAAACTTTATAAGCCAAGTTAGTAGCATATCTGAAACGGGCAGAATAGTTTATCCTTGTAGACGCCACTATTAAGTGTAATTTCGTCGACCTGAGCATTATGTCATTCAAGCCTTGCTTAGATCTAAAACAGCCAGGCATTTATTGATCCAAAGTGACGAAGAAATACAAGTGAACAGAAGATGATATTGAGGTTGTCAGAGCTAACATTAGCCAAGATTTAAATATATTCGGGAGCACTACAGACGCACGTAACTAAATACATGTTATTCCCAACTCTTCGGAGCAAATTCCACAATTTTTACTTTTCTTTATTTGCTTAAGCAGTCAATGCTGATCAACTCCGCAAGTCCTAAATGTAGTAAAGCGCTTCGAATGAGGAAACTATAGCAGGCTCTAATAAACATCAGATTTAGCAGTAATTATTTCTGCTTGCAGCAAATTGATGATGGTGACAACGAGGTGAAGAATGCACCGATGATTACGATACTCCCTTAATTCGAAGTTTGAGTGCAGGTGTATACGCGTTTTCATTTCGCGATATATTGGCTGGCACGGACAATCTGTCTCGTGCGGCACGTTCTAAACGGAGCGAAGGATGGCGCGACTGGTTCGCTAATCGGGAGATCGCTAAAGGCAGCGCGTGGATGACGCGTGGGTGTGAGTCATAGCAGCTGCCGCAAACAAACGTGCGTTCACGCAGCGCTTTGTTTCCACACAGGCGACGCGCGCTGCTCTGGCACCTTCTCGTAGATAGTGATAGTGATTTAAGGAAAGGAAGGACGCTTGATTCTGCGACCCGTGAGGGAGCACGGCGAAGCGTCGTCAGGGGAGAGGGAGTGGGAAGCGAAAGATGATAGAGAAAGAAGGAGAATGCGGCCTAATAGACTCCACTATGCGCGACCGTCTTCTCGTAGCCATCGTCGCCGAACTACGCTTTTTTTCTCAGACGTTCGCCATACCCTCCTCCTCCGCTTTCCTCCTCGCGGCCTCTTCGTGCTCGCCGTCTTTCACTTCCCCGCTGCGCTCCGCATTCGCTTTCATCCTTCGCTGTGTTCGTTCGCTCGGTTACGAGGGGCAACGCCGACGCTTGCCGCAGGAACGGGCGCCTAAAAAGCCGCGCTCTAAAACAGTCGCCTCAAGAAAGCAAAACAATGTACCCGCGATAATGTGCATAATTGTCCTGCATTATAAAGGAAGCCCGCTAAATATGAAAGGAACTGAGGTTACTGCCCACTTGCGCGCTGCGCTCACAGTCCCCTCAGTTATATCATGCAATGACGACAGCGCTTTATACTATACTCGCCGACACTTTCTGTGGCAATGAGGGGAAATCTACGGGGCGGTGCTTCTGCACTAGTGCTATCGCGCCAAGCAGTCCGGCAGCGTTTGACATTAATTTTGGTTTCACGGAACAGATAATGAGTTAGCGGTAATTCCACGTGCGGTAACTTTGCATTTGCCCAGATGCGGAATAGATACGAGGAAAATAGATCAAATTAAACACTGCACCGCGTGTTTTGCTTGTTTTGCTGTTAAATAAGGTGGTTGTTTGCTCCAGTCTTAAAGTAATGTTATGAAGATGTGGGACTTTTTTCAGAAGCGATCTGACTTGTGCGCGATTCGCCTCCGTAGCTACCTCTGCTTTGCGCTCCTTCCGACAATGTAAAATGGCTTTCACACTCTTTATTCTGCTTAGTGCTATAACGAACGGCCACGGCTGCTTTTTTGGCAGTGGAGGCAGCAGCTGGTGGGAAGTTCGAAGCCAACGGCTGCGTTACTGCCCCATCACTTTCCCGTCGGCAGCGCCCTAGATTAAATGCGCTGCTCAATGATGCACGTTTAAGAGCACTACAAGCGCGTTGCGCAAACGCAATATCACGCGAGTTTTTCATAGTGCGCGGACTTTCCTCATATTACACGAAAAAATATTATTTTTAATAAATAAATTCAGCTGCTGGTGAACAGCTGGTTTCCTACAAGGCTGTGCTATTTTCTCGCTGAAAGCTTTTCCCTATATTTGGGACTTGCGAGATTGATTACTTATCTTGGCTAATTATGTAACAAAGATAACAAGAAATTGTAAAAAAAAACGCGCTTTTTACCAAAGAGTGGCAAATAATATAATTTTAGTTGCGTCCTCGTACAGCGGGCATCCGAATATTTTTTTGTTATGCGAAAGCATAAAATGGCCCATTGAGCGAAAAAATCGGCGTCTGTCGTCAGCAGCAGCAAAACGGCAGCAAACTTGGCTGTGGCGCCACGTCACGAGCGCGCTTTGAAGCAGCAGCAGAGCGGGCGCGAGGGGGCACCTGCTGCCGCCCCAGCACGCCAAGTGTGGCGTGAGGGCATCGCCGCGACGCCACGTCGCTCGCGCTTCCCGAAGCCGGCGCGCGGTCCGTATCTCTCTCCGTCACCCCCACTCGTCTTAGCTGCTGCGGGTGCCTGCCGGCATTGGTGGCAGCTGCTACTTCCTCCGCCTCGTCGCGCAGGACGTTGCTGGCATACGGTGTTCCCACCGCAGGACGGTGCTGCTTGGTGGTTCGAGCAGCACGTACTGCTATGGCACATTACTCGCAGCGCAAAACGCATTGACGCTTCACATTCACAACTGATAAGAAGTTAGTGAATGTCCACGGATTTTTTTTGGTTGGCTAAATTTAGCTGGGACGCCCTTGTATAACGTGGGAATGCGTGGAACGTAAAAAAATAAAACCTATGCATTCACACACTTTTCACACAATGACCTATTTTGTTGAGGTAATCATTGCATTTTCTTTCTTTTTTTGACACAGAAAAAAAATCACGTGATCCGAGCAAACTAGGTGATTGTGGCCGATTCCGTAGTTGTCCGACCGTAGCAGTAGTATCATGGATATTTTTCGGTTTCAACGTTTACTTTAGGTAAAGCGCGCCGATCTTATAAAACCCAATGTGACCGAGAGAATTCTTCGCTAACTATGAGCTCAAGAAATACTGCAAGCGGATATGCACCTACCTTGGGACTAAGCTGCTTGCGGCTGAAACTTCCACTCCTGTGCATCAGAGGAAATGCGTGGATTCCCTTGGGCATCGCTTGCCCCACCACGCGGGAACTGCGAAGCTCGGCCTCTGTGAATTCCGCCATCATTCGCTCTCCAGCTGCCTGCTCTTTGCACGGCATGCCTGAAAACAGCTGTGATGGCTCAAGAGCTGGATAAGACGCAGCACGCCTATCTTCAGGGGCTATTGCGCGGTCTCCAATATGAACGATTGGCTGGACGGGAGGTGGCTCTTCTTCCAACGAGTGTTGAGGCCACCAGGATGTTGCCGGTGCCTCGTTGGATGTCGTGAGAGCATCGAGCGAATGCACGTTGCACTGCATCTCAGTGCCGTGCGAAATGTTACTCGCGTTCTTTGTCAACCGAACTTGGTTCGTAGCTGCAGTGTATGGGCGAGATTGAGCCGAAGAAATCACTTCACAAGCCGCGGATCTACCCGTGTTGGTTCCGGGCAACCGTATTAAGGGCCCAGCAATCGGCGGTCCTCTTGGACCGACATGGTTGGCTGGTTCCACGGAAGCGGAACACTGGTTCACACTTCTCAGAGGATGCATTGGCTGAGGCGGCTTTCCTTTCGGAGCATCCAGTACCTGGAACGAAGCCTGCTCTCTTGCCACGGTATTTGGGTCAGACTTCACTTTCTGTAGGTGCATGGAAGAGACGACGTAGATGTAGAGCCTAGAGGTTGTTGCTTCTAAACAGGGCTTGCTTGCTTGCTTCCTGTTGACGTTCCATGCAGAGAGCGAAATTCTTCTTCTTTCACAATTGACCCCAGCCACGCGCCAGGTAGACACCGCGGCGCATGACGATGGTGGTACTCTCGTCTTCTACTACCACCGACGGTTAAGTTTTCGTTCAGAGCGCCGATGGCAGAAGGCGCTTGAATACAGTTGGAGTCTAGTCACGTGGGGTCCTTACACTACGCTCTTCGTAACAAAGCTACACCAGATGTAGGCGTCCTGCGAGGCTTCTCAGAGCAAGGAATTTTGTGCCCAGAGACAGCTATTGTAACCACCGAGGTCACTTCAAACCCTATCACAATGGTGCTGACTGCTCTGAGCTTTAGCAAGTGATTGAGTTAGGTTTTTTATTTCTCCTGGACAATTAGAGACATTTTGTATACTTGTGTGGAATACTAGAATGATTTCGGGAGAAACATAGTGTTCATTGCGACCAGAAGGCATAGGGACCGGATAAAAATGTGTGTCCAGAACCCTATCTTGGGCCTCATCATTATAACAGCGAAAACATAGTTCCAGGGTGGTTGTCTAGTCAAACGGTTAAAACTAGTGCGCACTTTGATAGCGCATGGTTAATGTATAGATGGGCTAAGTAATTTACTTTTTACATGCACTAGCGTGTCCTACTTGAATATCAAAATTTCTAGGGCACATGCTTGTGTGAGCAAACTTTGAGTTGGCCGTGTGATTAATGTGACTACGTAGTACGTGAAAGATCAGTAACGGATTTGTGGCAGGATCAACAACATAATTAGTGTTGTGCAACGACACAGTCACGAATAAAGACACATGTTACTGGCACCACTAACACTTTATTCGAAACGCAGCTACAAACACTCATGTATAGCTCTTGCAATGCGTAGCCTTAAGGGACAGAGTACATTGGGTGTTTATCAAAGTCAGTAAAGTTATTTCAAGGATTTCAAGAAGTTAAATATTCTACGCTTTACAATACAACAGACACCTGGCTGGCACATATATTACAGATATCTTTAATTTTATGTAAGACGCGTCCAAAAGTTCACATGCCGTTTTGCCTTTGCTACTGGGCTAGAATAATCACATCCCGAAATTTTGGCAGACAAGTGAAGAATTTACAGTGCACTGAAAGGTGCATGGTCAAGTCCTTTTTCAGGGAATTAGCATGCTCCTGATTCGGCCGTTAACACAGCGACCAGTTTTGACTTGCATTTAACTTTTAACAGTGTTGAACACTGTTTTTAACAGTGTTTTAACAGTGATTGTTTTCGCTTTAAACACGTCAAGATGATTTCATACACAACGCCATTGGCGCACTGCACGTAATGCTTGGTGTGCTTCCCTTGGCAGCTTACCTTCGATCTGCCCACGATGCGGCCAGAACGTTTGGACAGTCTATTCGGAGCGGAGAACACGACAGGCACTTCCTTGCTGTACACCACATTTTTTGCAACTCACTTTGCGCCTCACTTTGCGCACGTAGGGCGCAACATTTGGCCTCTGGCGACGTCACCCACCGACTGTTGTCTCGTCTACTGGTGTGCTCGCTCTTCTGTTGGATGTGTTCGACGCTGAACCAGGATAGCCGGCTCTAGAAAAGCAAGTTGACTGATAAATTGACCACGTCAGCCGAGGTTTCATAATGCGATGATTGTTCGATGAAGTAACGAGAAAATGGCGCGTGAGTTTTTGGAAGCGTTTTACATCGGACACACAAAAAATTGTGTTATTCAGACTTTTGATGTATAACACAGAGCGAAGCTTCTTTAAATCTTTCAAGTCGTCTACGCATTGGAAAACTAAAAAAAACACACAGGTAGATGCTTCTCGTTGCCTTTCAAATAAATAAGTTAGCGGTGTGTCTACATTTCATTCTGGGTGCGTCACTGCGCAACATCATGTAATTAAGCAAGCTTCTACTAGCCCAATAACATGTCCTTCAGCTTTGCCGAAGTAGCAAACTTGGAGAGTAAAACTTGGAAAATATACTCATGCCTCAAACACCACTTTGGGTTTGAAGCGAACATGACGTAGCAACAGTACAACTTCAGGAGGGAAATTTCTGCTATCGAGGTAAACTTTATTTTGGCTAATACACCGAAAATTGTTCTAATAGTTGTAATATTAACTTCAATCTTCTGAAAAATTCTCTGCAGCTTACTTTTACTCAGTGGGTGATCTTGCCCTCGGTGCGCCAGAAACGGGGGTAGCTGCTTTACTTCTCTTGTGGCGCAAAATATGAGTGTAACTGACCAACAGTAGCAATTTTGCAACATCGACTGGTGCACTCGTGATGCGAGCACTTTTTTAGTACCTCAGCCCAGACAGGATGACGCAAGCAAAACACTTCCCGTTGCCAGACAGATTCACTGCGTGCAGAAACCAGCAAAGCCCGTGGCTCTGCAGCGATAGCAGCGCTCGTCGGTCATCGCGGCTCGCTCGTACAGCGCGTCCCCCGAGATGACGCCCGACGCGGCTACCAGAGTGCCACGGCGTTGCTGCTTACCCGCGTGCCTGGCGAAGACTTATGGCCGCCGCTGACCGTCGTGGGCGGCTGGGTGACGCTGATCTCTCCTGCATCGGCGGATTATCGGCGCGCGTGGAGGCGAACGCATCCATCGCGTCTGACGTTCTGCTCTGCAAGCCGAGGAAAATGACCGAGCCTAGGCTTCTGCAAACTCGTCACCAAGTGGCACTTCGAGTTTTAGCTGTTCTTTCATTTCTTGTGCTTGCTTTCCTCGTTTAAAATGCCACAATACAGTTTTCTGGTTAGTAATGGTACATACGAAAACTGAAATAGGGATATAGTTTTCAGTATTTCTCCACAATCTATTGGGTTTGCTCTCCAGAAATTACCACGGTTTTTTTTTCTTTTTCATTTTCATTTTGAAGACATGTTAACACTTGCGCACATACTGCTTCCCTATAGGCTCGTGTAACACCCTAGGCGATGGAGACAATTCTGCTGCCGAAGACAAGTTTCGGGGCAGCATTGGCTGCGTTCTTTCATCCCACTCTATTTATGCTGTCATATATGCGCATTGTACCTGCCCAATGACGTCGAAATGTATAAACTCCCGTACGGAAGCATTCTTCCGCTGCTACACACAAGGATGGTGATGACCGTGAGGCTAAACCATAGCACGTACCCACAATGGTGGATGAAAGGAAAATCGTAAGGTTCAAAGAAGTGACTGAAGATGATATGCAGAAGTAAAACAAAGTCGTACAGAAAAAAAAATACAACCGGAAAAGAAAGAATCTTACATAATGGCGTACTAAGAAGGGTGATGGTTTGGGATAGATGGTTTGTCCCCGTTTGTCCTGGTTTTTTTCCTGTGTTCCTTGTCTCGCTTCGCGCTGCACCACATAGTCCCAAGGCGTAATGAGATGATATGAACTAAACAATTAAAATGAATTTAAACGAACTAAAAGCCTTATTCACCGACAACGACTAAAACAATTTGGAAGAAATAAAAAAAGTGGACCTGGAAAAACCCCTATGGTGAAACAAGAAATGAAATTAATTTCCTACTTTCTGCTGATTCCAGCATAGCGCAGGATGTAGAAGTGTTAGGAAGGGTAAAGTGTAGTGATCATTGGTTAGTGAGGGCTAGGATTCGCCTCAATTTGAAGAAAGAAAGAGTAAAATTGACCAAGAATAAACAGGCCTACCTAGACGAAGTAAGTGTAGAAGCAGGCCAATTCAGGCTAGTACTTGCAAACAAATATGCAGCCTTATAACAGAGACATGAAGATGACATAGAGGTAATGAAGGAAACCGTAACTAGGCTGTCAGCAATTGCCGCAATTGAAGTGGGAGGTAAGACACCAAGGAAACTAGTAGGCAAGGTATCCCAAGTAACAAAGGACCCAATAAAGAAATGACAAAGATTGAGAGAGTCCGACTCAAGAAATCAGATAGAATTCCCGAAACTGTCAAAACTGATCAACAAGGAGCAAATACGTGATGTAATACGTAAAGAATGGACGCAGCATGAAATCAGTCAGAAGGAAACTTGGCATCGGACAAACCAAGATGTATGGACTGAAAGATAAGCAGGGTAATATCATCAGCAATCTCGAGCATATAGTAAAAGCAGTGGAAGAATTCTATACTGACCTGTACAATACCCTGAGCAGCCACAAGACCTCCACTCAAAGTAATAGTGAACAGGTTATAGAGGCTTCTTCTATAACTAGTGAAGGAGTTAGAAGGGCCTTGCAAGACATGAAACGGGGAAGAGCGGCAGGAGAAGTTGGAATAGCAGCCGATTTAATTAAAGATGGAGAAGTCCTAATGCATGAAAAACTGGCGGTCCTTTATACGAAGTCTATGGGCTTCGTCTGTACCAGAGAGCTGGAGGAATGCCAACATTATGCTAATCCATCAGAATAGGGACGTTAAGCAATTAAATAATTATAGGCCATTGGCTTAATTTCAGTATTGTATAAAGTATTCACCAAGAAAATTTCCATGGAATAAGGGCAACACTTGATTTCAGCCAACCAAGAGAACAGGCTGGCTTCAGGAAGGAATACTCTACAACGGATCACATCCATGTCATCAATGAGGTAATCGAGAAATCCGCAGAGTACAATCAGCCTCTCTATATGGTTTCATAGATTACGAAAAGGCATTTGATTTAGTAGAGATACCCGCAGTCGTAGAGGCATTGCGTAATCAAGTAGTACATGATGCTTAAGTAAATATCTTGGGAAATATGTGCAGAGATTCCACAGCTACCGTAATTCTCCACAAGAAAAATAGGAATATACCTATAAAGAAGGGGGTCAAACAAGGAGACACAACCTCTCCAATGCTATTTAGTGCGTGCTCAGAACTATTGAAGCTATTAAACTGGGAAGGATTAGTACTAAGGATCAACGGCGAATATCTCAGCAAGATTCGATTGGCAGATTACGTTGTCCTGTTCAGCAACACTGGGAACGAGTTACAACAAATGATTGAGGACCTTAACAGATATAGTGGGGTTGAAGATTAATATGCAGAAGATATAATGATCAATACCCGGGCATGGCAACAAGAGCTCAGGATCACCGGTCAGCCTCTAGAGTCTGTGAAGGAGTACATTTACCTAGGTTAATTACATACATGGGACCCTGATCATTAAAAGGAAATTTACAGACGAATACAAATGGGTTGGAGCACCTACGGTAGGCATTGCCGGATTTTGACTGGAAGCTTACCCTTATCACTGAAAAGAAAAGTGTACAAACAGTGCATTCTTCCGGTGCTTACATACGGGGCAGAAACTTGGAGACTTGCAAAGAAGCTCAATAACAAGTTAATGACCGGGCAAAGAGCGATGGAGCGAAGAATGGTTGGGCCTAACGTTATGAGACAGGAAGAGAGCGGTGTGGATCAGAGAGGAAACAGGGGTAGCCGCTATTATAATTGAGTTAAGGAAAAAATATGGAGCTGGTCAGGTCATGTAATGCGTAGGTTAGTTAACTGGTGGATTATTATGGTTACAGAATGGGTGCCAAGAGAAGGGAAGCGCAGCCGAAGACGGCAGAAGATTAGGTGGGGTGATGAAATTAAGAAACTCGCAGGCGCTAGTTGGAATCGGTTGGCGCATGACAGGGGTAATTGGAGATCGCAAGGGGAGGCCTTCGTCCTGCAGTAGACATAAGATAGGATGATGATGGTGATGATGATAACAGTCGCATTGCCTAAAAAACGAATTACCATCGCAAACATTTTAAAAATAAAAGACAATTTGAGAAATCATAAAAAAATATGTTTTTGGGAGAATAGCGTTGTACTATAGAATCTGCGTCTTTTGAGCCCAACGAAATATTGGGCGCACATCATGTCCTTCAATTAGTCACTTCAATTTTAAGAAACTGAACCTGCTGATGTCGCAAATTTTCAAGTCAAGAACTGCTCGTTGCCATAGGCAACCAGGCTATAAAATTAAGGCACAGAAACACAACACTGGTGATAGCAGAAAACTCACTCCGTGGTCAGTACTTCAGCTCTCTTGACGATACGCCCGGTAAGCCCCGATTCTAAGCAACACGCTCACATAGAACCTCCAAACATTCAGCTATACCAAGAGCATTCACAGGTTGATTATGGACACGTTTTCGCATTATTATCGCCTTAAAACGAGGTCGCGAAAGTTACCAACTATTCGCGGTGCCTAATACGGAAGTAGCAAACCATAGAGCTTTGCCCTCTGGTTTCCCGTGCAGGTCAACTTAGGTAACGCCGACAGACGCGGTACGCCTCTCTGCGGCCGGCTCTCCCGAGAGAGGGCGATCGAGCGGCGGCACGTGCCACAGGCGCTAGTGACAATGGCGTCGTGTCACGGCGCGTTTAGGCTGGACTGCAGAGTCTGCCGGAAGCAGCGAGAGGGAGAAGTGAACATTGTCGGGGAATGGGCATCGGTCGAGCCACATGGTCTTAGGAGGGATTCTAGGAGAAACAAATGTTACGTGGCCGAATTCAGCTTTTCGTTCCTAAAAACCTATTGTCAGTGGGATTTCTGCCTTCGCTAATAGTAGCTTCGCTATGGCAATTTGCCACTACCTGTTCTCACGAACAGTATAATAGCGTACAAATGATTTGTGAAAACGGACCATGATTCACAGTTTGGTATTAGAAACCAAGGCAATGACACAAGATATGACATATTACGCGGCAAGACAAATGAAGGCCCGTGGATGGATAAAAAGTTTGTCTTCTTGCTTGAAAGGCTATATTCAAAGGCAGAGCATAACCTTCAACGAGAGAAAGTTAGCAAAAAAATTGGTACTCAGGCCCCTTTTTCACAAGACTTCACGGGCCGCATGAAAACGAACTATGTTTGAGCTCTGAGTAAGAGAAGATGCTAGTCAATCGTGCAGTTAGCGAAGGTGACCGGCCAATGGTAAACAGCACTTACAATGGAAAATGTTTATTTAGGCTGAAGTTCTGTATATTCATCCTCTGAATGGCCATCGCCAAGGTGATCGTCACGTGAAGCCATCCGTTACCATGAGTGCAGCCCGCCGTGATTGCATAGGGGCTATGGTCTTGGTCTGCTGAGCACGAAGTCCGAGGATCGAATCCCGGCCACGGCGGTCGCATTTGGAAGGGCGCGAAATGCGAAAAATACCCATGTACTAAGATTTAGGTGTACGTTGAAGAAACTCTAGTGTCCAAATTATTCCGGAATCCACCACTACGACGTGCCTCATAATCAGATTGTGGTTTTGGCGTGTAAAACTGCATCATTTGATTAATTTTTATTATGAGTTCTAGGCTCAAAAATGCCCTTTGCTGGTTGCTTTCCCTTTTAATCTGTCCATTATCAAGATTTACTAGAATTTGTTCTTACGACCTTTTCTATCGTAAGAGGTTTTTTGTAACTATAAGTCCTGATCTTATTGCAAATATGTCGCTGAGGAAGGGCTTCAGCTAGTTTATTCAACATTCAATCGGGGCCCGTGTCACACGACACTTCGTACCTAAAGCGGTTCATAAAACAGACGGCGGGCAATCGCGAAAGCGAATATATTAGCCAAGGCAGGAAGCAAATCACAAGATATTCTAACAACCGATAAGCTTTGTGGACTCAGCCCTTACCGCAACATACCGGGAATAAGAAGGAGACAGATGAAGCGCTGACGATACACTTTTCTCCCGTGTCTTACGGTGTTACTCGATCTTTAGGCAGTATCTACCAATTTTGTTGCACTATTCTTGCATCAGTAAGGATGTCTGGTACTTACATATCTTTCTACCAGCGATCCTCTGCTACTGGTGCGGAGCAGGGTAGCGCAACATTGAGTTGATTTCTCTGTAGAAAAAAGGGTCTGACCACTATGGGCGGCTGACCAATAGTGGAATAATTTTAGGAGAGTGGCCATTGGGCTAGTTGCTACGCGATTGTAAAACTAAAACAGCGCAATGAACGGGCAATAAAGCATTGTGTTTGCTTACTTTCACTACCCCTTTCGTTTCGCTGTTTCTATATTTAGAATGTAATGATACTTGAAATTTAAACAGGTGCAGCCACTTTAAGGTTTTTTGCCAACCTTTCGTCAGTTTCTTCGTCTTCAATACACTTGATGTAGCCGTATTTTACTGAAGCGAAGCTTTATTTTTGGAGTCTAGCACGCTTCGATGCGGTTAGCGCAAGCGACGACGTCATCAGGACTCAGCGGCGGATTTGAGAGCAACTACGCCAGGGGTGGCTTAATGCACCGTCACTCACTTTGCCGCGGCGGCGTGACCGAATGTGAGAGCTTCGCCCACACCTATTCCCATCGTGTCTGCACGATTTTTGCTCAGTCCTTCATCGACACCCAGTCCCGTGCTGAGTAATTTTTCGTAAGATTTTCTTCGTCGAACACCACCGAAATGTTCATTGTAAATCACGCTCTGTGTTCTGAAAGCATGCACAGCTGCGAAGCCAGTGTTCGAACTCTGTGTTTTTTCAACGTGCTGCATTGAATTGAGCTCGAGGTGTACTAATGGTGATGATGACCTCAATGAGGTTATGGGTTCAGGCACTTAGACTCTAAAATCTAACATTTAACAAGTTCTTGCATCCAGCAACCGTGGTTATTAAATCCGCATGCCTTTCGAGTGATAACTAAGCCACATCAGATTCAATACAGTTAATGTTAATTCAATCCTTTGCTTTATTATGAAAGGTGGGCTATTGATGCTATAGTGACTAAACTTTATTGCATAAAGGGTTTCGGCTAAATTCCTTATGGCTCTGTAAATTTTTTACGGATCTGTAGGTGCGACCGTGACTCTGCCCCATTGCAACCCAAACTCGCTGAAGAAGGCGTTGTCTTTAATCGACTTCAACTGCATGTCCAATGCCATTTAAACATTTTTTTTTCATTCGCATCAAAGCAAACAACATGCCGCCGTGATTAAGCATGCGAAGTCTGAAGGCTGAGATTCACTTAGTAATTAGTAAGGGTAGTAGCTTCGCATCGCGTGCGTATGCGCTCATATAAGTACAATATTTTAAAATACTGCGTTGCACTGTTTCTAGGCTCAGTATTCGGTTATTACGCGACTGCTTAAAATTTACTTCTTCCAGCGTGAACGCGCCGATATTTCTTGGAGCGCTGCAGATTAGATATACTTCAGCGCCCCCTTTGTGCGCTCTTTTTATGCGAAGCATATTACTAGAGCTCAACCCAGCTACTCAGGCGCGGCGGTGTCACCTTCAATACCACGTGACACCGTGACGTCACGACAGAGGAGAAACGGGGCTCCAAATCGCGCCGTCGCTCGCGGCGTCGCCTTCAAGGCTGTTTTGTTTTTATGCGAAGCATACTAGCCGCACAACCACGCTCTTCCTTGCTGCGCCGCGCGCGGCCGCGTAGCTACCATATGACGTCATAACAGCTGCAAAGCGGACGCTTAAGATTCGCCTTCAAGAGTGGAACGCGACGGCGTTCCCGTCGACCCGCCAAGGGGTGTAAGACTATGGGCTACGGAGCAGCGACTACGCGCCCCGCATCGGACGAGGTGAGCGTCGAGCAACGCAGCGTTCGGCGCGACAACGAAATGTGCGCCTGAGCAAGCGACGCACGCCTTAGCCGACGCCGACGACACCGGCTTTTCTGCGACACGAGCTCCTTAACGCTGTCGCGTTAAAATAAAGGCTAGTATGCTTCGCATCCTGCGCTTAACCTTAGCTAAGCCACAGCCATTTTTTTTGGAACGGCACATTGTGGAAGTCCAAGCCTGGCAGTACGGCAATAACCAGTGTACATTATTTCACCACTTTGCTTTCCGAAGGGCACGTGGGAATCTCGCAGCTGCCAGCATGGGTGGCGGCCCCGATGTAACAGATATAAGCAGCGGCCCAGGAGTCGAACTCTCCGCCAACGTCGCTCTTCCGGCTGGCGTGATTGGGCGCTCGGGCACGCCATCCAGCTCGGCGTGAGAACGGCTGTCTCTGCCGAAGCTGGCGTAGCGTGTGCCAGAAGGCCGGCTGGCCTGCCACATTCGTTCTTGCAAGGATAAGGCCCCGCCTAGTACGGATCAGCTGCGCCTTTCAAATAAACATATATATACGCAACAGTGTTTTGCCGTTTCTTTTCCTAGTTTGCCCGATACTCGATCCCGACGCACCTAAAATAAAGCAGCACGTGCAAGTTTTTTGTCTCTTCGTCTAGTACTTATCTTTTCCAGTCTTCCGAAAATTTCGCGCGCACGTCTTGCGTGCAACACGCGACTCAGATCCCACCGTATGTTTTTCGATCGGCCACTCGAGATGTTTCCACAAGTAGCAACGCGCTTTTCAAGGCAACAAGAGTCGCTGTCTTCTCACAAGTTCTGTATAAATGAAACAGTGCAGACGAAGCGCTGTTATGCTGGGACGAAAATCTCACTGGATATTTATGAGGAAAGGTGTTGTTGTAGCGCTCTACCAAGAAACAAGACTGGAGGGCTCCTCATGCTAAAATTTAGCGAGACGTGCAGAAGCACAGGTGGTGCCCCCCTTGCTGCCTGCGATATATGTGACCACTGTATGTTTTACTCTCCATAGTCACTGTCCTTGTCTAACTATTATGGTTTATTTGCAAAGAAACTATTGAGTGCCGCCGATTGTAGTGCATGCAACCCGCTCAAGTGTCCCAGATGTCCCACTATGATACGCAAAGATACGCTTTGGGAAGTATACGCAATGGCACAACTACTGTGCTACACAGCCATTAGGGCGCTGCCGTATTCTTTAGCTGTCTCGCTTTCTAGGCATGGGCGCGTCGCCTCACAGCGCTTCCTAACGCGCACTTAAGCGAGAACCAGCCATTCCGGATGTGCCTGGCTTGTTCCCGCACCCCCTCGTTCTTCCTAACGTTGGCGCGCGCTTCCTCTCAACACTCCTCCTCACCCAATCCTCAGCGCACCATTTAGAAACATCGGCGCGTACTTCGTCCCGCTGTTTCTCTACGTCCTCTCTTCTCTCCACTCTAATCAGATGTGAAATAGAGGTTTACGGGTACAACTATCGCTAGGGCCCAGCTCCCTTCCTGCATAATGCTTTCATATTGAAGCATATTTTGCCGCTGAAAGAATGCACGTAAAAAGCCGTTAGACACCGACTTAAAAACTGCATATACTCTGTCGAAACGACAGGACTCAAAGTATTAACAGCGCTTTGATAAAGCGTGATGACGATTTCTACGATAAGGTGTTGCTTGTGATAACCATCTCTCAGAATTGGCGCTGAAAGTGCCTGACTGCTAAGGGACAGCTCAAGGATCGGTGGCGCCCACATTCAACCCTCAGACTGATGGCTCCCTCGGATCGGTGGAATATAATGGTTCGTAGCATCAAAAGGAGAAGAAAATAAGTGTAAGTAGAATAATACGCTGAGCCATGGCTTGCTCTAGCAATAGATATCAAGAACAGGCATGCGAGTACTCTGTCTTCGTTAAGTGGTGTCTAATTCCATAACACCACGACAAAGCTCTGGATTGCAAAGCTTGCCCTTGGTCTCCAAGAGTACAGCGTATCTTTTCCTACAGTGTGGCGCGTTGCCATCAGGTTTGCACATTTTTGTTTTTGCTTTTTTGGCTGCTGTGTAATACCTCCGCTTGCCTGAGAACATTAGAACAAGCGCAACTAAATACGCGTGAGGTGAAACGCAGAGGAAATCCGAGTTGGTTCTGCTGCATTAGATGTAAAAAAAAAAAAAACCTACTACTACAACTCACCAGTCGGTCGCAGCCTATCGAGACATTGTTATGATAGCGAATGTGTCGGACACTACTTATAATTCAATGTCAAATGCTTTTGCAGCATCACTCAGCGCCAAAGAGCGCTGCTGAAGAGAAGTGAGTCATTTAGTAAGAGATAAAGCTCGAATCGAGGCGTGTTTCTACGAAGTACCAAATCTGCACTTCTGCCACCAACGGTTGTACACGACGTGACTCCGCAGAGTGTTCCGTGACCTATGGCAGAGTGCTTCCGCTGTGGAGGTCACGCAGCAATTCTTGACGTTGCGAGGCGGCAACGAATGCTGGTCGGCGCCACCCCCCTCCCGGCCAACGGAGCCAGGGCGAAGAGTTTGGCAATAATTTTCGGGTGTTCCCAATTCCTCTCAAGTAACATTTGGACAGCTAGCGAGAAGTCTAAAAGGAAATGATAAAATCGTTAAAGGAATTCGTACACGAAGCCAACGGTAACGATATTGAACCATAAAAAGCACGACGGGGTCATAGTGTCTTCAAATGAAACAACGCAGTTTTATTCAACTGAACGTTCCTCGATGATGGTCCAATCAGTTCAGGAGCACATTTCACCAATGGGACCACTAAAGGACCCTACGCTAGTCCTAAAAGAGCAGGAGGTTAAGAGTAAATAAAATAAAAACAAGCACATTCATGGGATCGAACACACCTTATCAAAGGCCTTCAGCAGAGGCAAAGAAGTGCTACACAAAGCCGGCAGTTGAATAACAAGACAAAGAAACAATATTCGGCCACCTCGGATGAATCTTCGTCACCCAGAGCCGTTCACTATAGACGTGGAGATTGCACACCAGCCCTACGACACATTCTAGGGTCCTGTGAAGCACTGAACCCCTTGAGTTTCAAGCAAAGCAGAAAAGAAAAAGAAAACTCGGTGCCCTTCCACTTTGTGAAAAAGGATCACCAGCGAAGCCGTGTATGTGGGCCCCTTAATGACGAACTGCACCTCTACCGTGGGGCTGACTGGTATTGCACTATCTTGGGGATCGGCTATATGAGCCGATTCCCAAGATAATGCAATGCCGGGCCTACCCGCGGCGCTGGCGAAGCAGCCGTTAAGCACTCCCCATACGTTTAACGCCTGCTTGAATGCGAGTATTTAACGTCTGCTTGACTTCCGCCGCGGATCAGCCCGGCATTGCACTATTCTTCGGGATTGCTTTCTACACGCGGACACAATAGTGGGGAATACACCCCCTTAACAGCTTCGCTGGAAAAACAAAGCACTGCACATTAAACCCCTGAGTCACAGTCCTGCCCAACAAGACCTCAACGCCCTTTGCTCTTTGTTAGAGACACAAACACCCTTATTTTTAATACCATCCCTCGCTCTTCTATCCTCTATGGGCCATCTTTTCTTCAATTTAGTTTCATTTACTCATTATCTCGCGCATGTTCGTGAATAGCAAAAAGAGCAAAAGCACTGAATAATAACATCTTGCCAGCAGTTGATATAGACTGATAATCTGTCTTCAATATCGAGTTTGCGAATTTACATACTCAGCTTTGCGATATTTTTGCCGTTTTACGATATATTTGCTGTTTTGCCTAGTGTACGCATTAAATAAAAGAAAGGGGAGAAACTGATTCCGGGGAATAGTACCATCAGAGAGGTGTTCCTTGTACTAGTCATAGCTGTACGTTATCGACAAATAAATGCACCGTTGTGGTTGCTGTGTTTTGCACAGGCAGGACGTATCCATAGGGCGGGCATAAATATACTTTCGCTTCAAATCTGACTTACAAAAGCTGCTGTTACACAGTGTTGTCCTTCTTCACATGCACTTCTCTTCTTCTGAGATTATATTCCAGTTCAATGTCTGTTCTGAGGGGGCCTTTACGAGCACATATTTATTTGTTTCCTGGCGAAAAATGCGTTTGAAAAGGCGGCGGCGCCGAAAAGAAAGACACGGACGCAGACAGGACTACAAGGGCGAGCACTAACAAAAAAAAAGATGTGTTATTGTAAGTGGCTCGCATGAAGATATAAAAATAGTTCAAATCATGAGTCATTGCACTGATTCCCGTGAGCTCACGTCCGTGGAGAAATTGCTGACTGCAAGTGCAACATTAGAAAGTTTTAGAATAGCGTTTGTCGCCTCACGTACGTTAAGCGTAAGCACCTTTCCGGGACGTTACGGTGCGCGTCCTTTCAAGTCTTTTAGTTTACAGTAGGGAAACTCAAACTTAAAGAAGGCGTTATAAAACAGGGCGCCATTTGGTGCCTCGTACCAAACGTATCCAAGCCAAGGCGATCCATTAGCAACCATCCTGCTGTTGCTATTCGGACCCCTCTCTTTAGGCCTACGGGTGCCAGAATCGCTGGACGATCTCAGAAAATGAATGCGCTATGCGCTCATAACTAACCTGTCAGGTGAGTTTAGGGAAAACGAAAGCTCATTGCAGTAGTTACTGGGGATCAACGCGAGGGATAGCGTAGCCATCACGAGAATTCACGTTTAAGCGGGAGCAATGGGTGCCGCCATATTCGACAACGCTAATCATTTGCGTCCATAAACATAACGAATGTCAAACTCGCCATATAACGTACGTTATCATAGCGCATGTACACCACACAATGCCAATAACGTTCAGAGCATGCACAGTGCTGACAACGCTATTTCTTTACGTACGTAACGCGTTTGCGTTTGGCTGCAAAACGCTATACTATATCTGTCTATTGTTCTGAATACCACTTGAAGCAGAGTGCTGTGGCCGACTGCTATGACGTGCTTTTCGATATGGCATTCGAAGCCGTGGTAAAGTTCGCGTCACTTCTGCACTCAAAATGGGGTAGTCATATCCTAGGGCACGCAAGACGGGCGAAAAAAAATCAACAGAACACGGGAAGCATGGTTGTTACGGTTTGGTTCTTTGTCGTCAGTTCTTCGCGCCTGTCTTGTTTTGCAGCACGTTCCCAAGTATCAACCCACTCGAGCAACAAGTATCGATTGCCACAACACTTTGGAACGCGGTGAGTGACACTTCCTCTCAGCCCTGATGCAAGCGTGTCAAGGTTCTCGCCTGCAGAGGGAGCCACCGCCTTGTCATGTGCGCACACCATGCGTCGGCTGATTTGTCGATTCATCTCTTTTCTGTGACAGCGGGTGGAGCTCGCGATGAGGCATGAGGTTGAGCGCGCGTTGACACGAACACAATGCAAGCGCCTTTATTCGGCCCAAGTGGACAGACGTGGCGTCAGCAACTCAGCGCCAACGATCGGATCGATTCGCCGTTGGCGTACAAGGCCCCATGCTACGCCCGCGGCAGGTCTAGCGAGCCGATTTTCTAAACGTGCACTAAGGATTATAGCAGTGCGCTATGCCAAGGACGCGAGTATGAAGAAGACACATCACACTGTCTTGACTTGGACAATTGCCTGCCACACTAATGCGCGGTGGACGTGCCGTCCTGCTGCTGAGCAGGACGGCACGTCCTGCTCAGCAGGACGTGCCGAAAATTATGTAATCGCACGAAAATTTATGTAATCGTTGTAAGTAGTATCTGTCTGGGCATTTATGCAGATTTATCATATACATCTTTCCATATTGTTTAAGCTTAAACATTCACTTCAAACTGAAACGTTTTAATTATTGTTCGCAAAATAATATGAGGGATACCGGTCCGCGGCAATAAGAGCTGAAAGTTCCGGTGGAATTTTCGTGATTTTGTTTAGTGTTGTTGCGTAAACAGTGGCTTATCAGAGGACGTACTACTAACGAGCTCCGGGTGGCCAAGAGCGTGCTGAAACGACTTATGTAACCTACTATGACGTTTTGGACAGGTAAGAAAACAACGTATATGGTGGCGAAAATGCGGTCAGCCACGTGTTGCAAACATTCAACACTTACTTTGAACCATAAAGGACAGCTTGGTGAATATAGTTCTGGCTTCCTTTTCTCCTTGTCCTAACTCCGGGAGTTCGTTTAGAAAGCGACTTTAACCGTCCCAGTTTTGACACTACGCTGATCCAGCTACATTTGTGCTCGAGAACACTCTGAGATAAAAACGAGTTCCCTACAAAGCATGGATGGCTCGTGCCATGGACGAAAAGCTGTGAATTTAATGAAATGATCAGTTCTAGTTTCTGTCCTATAGTCCAAATTTTCTTATTTCCTTCTCCATGAAGCGAGTACACGCTCCATTGAAAGACACTTTAAAACGACCGATTTCTGCCGTTTTTATTTGGTTGATCATGCCGGAAGCCGCGCCTTTTAAATTATAACTCCCTGAGCGCAAAGTAAAAACTGAACGCATTACGGAACTTATCTGGCAAGACACGGGAGGATGATTGCTTTTGGCATTGTGAAACAGGCGTCCTTAATCCACAGGATTGAAATAATGCTTCTTTGCCAGTCGGAGTTTTCATTCTGCTAATCTTTTCAGTGTAGGTTTTTCTAGTAACAGATCATCGAATCAACTCTGCGATCCAAAAGCACCTGATGCGTTTTCACTGAATGCCAACAGTGCGATCGTTGAATAGAGTATCATCATCATCATCATCATCATCATCATCATCATTTCCACCACCACCACTTATTTTCTCTTAAAGCTCGCTATGGGATAATAAGAAGCAATAAGGAGGAGAGGGGGCAGAGATGCACTTAGAATGCATGACACAAGCTGCATCATACTTGGCCTGAACAAGCATGTCAAGAAATCAATGTAAAATATATTCGTTGTAAAACAATGCGGTGAACTTTGAATTGAACCTTGCAGTAGAAGCTTGAGAGAAAAAGTTCAACGAAGCACTTTCTGCTCACAAAACATTTGGCCGTGACATGTCTCACACGCTTCTCAGTTTTTCACAATACGTATATCATTGGTAGACGACATGAAAACGCTCCATGACGTCAGGTTCACAAGCTTTTCTAGCAGTACTTATTCATTTATTTGCTGACTTACCAATTTTTGATAATGTACTATATTATCTGTAAAGAAATATATAAGAATAGAATAATCAGAATACAAAAATATACGTATATACCAAGTACAACAACTAAATTAATACATTATATCAGTTTGTACAAGGAACAAGCCCAGTAGGTATCAATAATGATATTTGAAAATGGATCGAAGCACATTTAACAGGTTGGAGGCGAGTGGTACGCTTCAGTAATTGTGTGCCAGGTTTTTCGGAGGTATATTCTGGGGTACCACAAGGGTCGATGCTAGGCACATTATTGTTTTGCTTTATATTAATGATGTAGGTACAGTTGTTCTGCCGCCAGTGTTGTTGAACATGACTGCTTACATTATGCCCCAGTTACCGGTGAAAATGATAACGTAAAAAATTAACCAGTGCCTCAAATGCCTTCATACGGGATGTCACAAATAGGACATGAAATTAATTATGCCAAAGCTACATTTGCGCACATTACCCGAAAGAAAAAGGTTGTCTCGTTCCGGTATTATATTAGAAATGTTATTTTGACAAATGTCTCTGGTTTTGAGAGATCTTGAATTTCAGAGATCTTGATAGCTGATGACCTGAACTGGCACGGCTAGACTGAAAAGGTGTGCTTTGCATCGTACTGAAACCTGTACTTTCTTCGAGTAAAGCTACGAAACGCAACCAAAGACGTCAGCCTAATTGCTTACAAAACTGTTATTAAACCATTGCTTGAATACGCTGCCGTAGTTTGGAGTCCCATCAAAAATGTCTAAACGCTAAACTAGAAAGGATTCAAAGATTCACAGTCCAATTTATATGTTCTAGGCCCCCCCGAAAAAAAGAAAACAGACTCAGTTACCAAAAAGCTAACTTCATGTAATTTGGTATTGTTAGAAATTAGATGACAGAGGAGCAGAATAAAATTATTATTTTAGATTCTCTAGGGTCATGTGAAGACTGATAAAAGCATGCACATGCATCCACCTGTTAACAAGAGAATAAATCACAGTGCAACCATCCCATCGTATGCCGCCCCACACAAACATCTTTCCTTGTTCGTTCTTTCCTGATAATAATAATAATATTTGGGGTTTTACGTGCCAAAACCACTTTCTGATTATGAGGCACGCCGTAGTGGAGGACTCCGAAAATTTTGACCACCTGGGGTTCTTTAACGTGCACCTAAATCTAAGCACAGGGGTGTTTTCGCATTTCGCCCCCATCGAAATGCGGCCGCCGTGGCCGGGATTCGATCCCGCGACCTCGTGCTCAGCAGCCCAACACCATAGCCACTGAGCAACCACGGCGGGTGTTCTTTCCTGATGTCATCGAGAAATGGAATAGACTTCCTGCACATACTGCTGAATGCATTGATGTAAAAGTATTTCCAAAATTTCTTGATAGTTTTGTTCCTTGAATTCATTCAATATTTTCTTGATGTTCTGCGTTACTTCTCAATCATTCCATGCCACTTCTTGTTCGATGATTTTGATATTTTTGGATGATGTTTTGTCGAAGTTTGATGTTACTTGAGAGTTCCTGCCATATCAATTTTATATTTGTGACCCTCAAATGCGGGATAACAGTATGTTTAAATAAAAAACATAAGTCACTGAAGAGCTCTACAGACTATAAAGAACAAAATCAGTTCTAAGTATGTTAGGCACAAGGGTCACAAATGAGTCAAAACATGTATAGCACATTTCAAATGATCTTCGCCTCGCAAATAGATTACACGAGAGCATTTAAAAGTCATCGGCTCAGTCAGTGGGGCTGTGCCTCATGGTAATAACTACATTCGTTAATTCGTAAGTAATACTCTACAAATGTGCTGAAACACTTTTGTTTAATGTTCAATACTCTCAATGTGCTGGGGCTGCCACGTTTATGTGTGTTGACTCCTCTGCGAACTAAGTACATATTCCCTCAATTCATCAAATGGGCACATTGTAAGGATGTAGTGAAACACACGTGCCCTGTATAGAGTCTGAATACTTCAGTTATTCTTTGGCTAATTATTGTGTATGTAAACTGGTAACTGCTATGTCTTAAGAACATGAAAGCGTTAGTGCTGTTGCTTTTACACTAACAGTCGTGTTCTATACGTCTTCAGGAGGCTAGCAAAGAAGTTGAACAGAAAAGGGGGGGGGGGCAGTTGCGCTAATTCTGTGCATTGAGCAGTTTGTCAGCCACGTAAGAAGCAGCAGCTGAGGCAACGGAAATATCCCGGAACAATGCATTGATATTGGCAGGACGTAACTTGCACGCTTAGCTTTATTAATGGGTGAGCAAGCACAGCCCGAACGCTAATTCCGTGCAAAATGTATCAGAAGTGACGACAAAAACCGGCCTTCGAAACCTTGTAAACACAGCAACCCTCACAGCCCCTTTTCTACCTAGAGCGAAGAAGTGCTGGAGTTTTTTTTTTCTATCTTTAGACTTATAAGATGTGCAAGTACTGGGCACGCGAACAGCACTACCGGCAAGGCTCTTAATCGTTTCCCGTTCGTGATGCAGGCCTTGCTACGCTACCTAGCTACGCTACTTTCTTATTCGCAACCGTCGTGCGCGCAAATGCTTATCGCCGACATCAACAAGCTGGCGCCTTTCCTAGATGCACCCTTAACTGGCAGGCTCGTTCACCCGAGTTCAGGCACATCGTCAACAATTCAGCGCTAGTCGATGATATATACACGCCACTTGCACCAGTCAACTTCAGTGGGCACGTGAACACCACTACCGGCAAGGCTCTTCATCGTCCCCTTTCGTGATGCAGGTTGGTGCACAATTATCGTTGTACACTAAAGGATCTAATTTCCTGTGTATTGTTCCCGTGCCCACGGGTATTGGGTGAGACGTTATGTGAATGCTTCTCTATAACTTTTACACTATTATGCTCCGGTGACATTGAGACTTACCCTGGTCCTCATATTATTACCGGATCCCTTTTAGAAATAGATTCCCTGCCTAATGACCTCGCTGAACAGATGAAGCTTCTCTTTGACTTTATTAAACATGTGCATACCGCTCACTTTAATGTAGCAGGTTCCAAGCTGAATTTTCTGCAGATATTTAAATGGTTAACAAGGGACAGAAAAGCTTAGATAATAAAATTAGTGGACTGAACAACAGACTAGAAGTGCTTGAAGAAAGAATAAAATCCCTAGACCGCTACAAGGAACAACTCATAACAATGCAAAAATCACTTGAAGAGCTCACCACTAGAAATGAACTGTTAGAATGTCGACTCCATGAACAAGAAGACCGGTCACGTCGTGACAATTTAATCATTTATGGTCTACCGGGCACCAAGGAAACTTGGCAAGAAAGTGAACAGAAAATAGTTACAATTTTTACCTTTGTTTTTGAATGCTTTTCTTCCAATCTCGTCGAGCGAGCACAACGAATTGTTCGTTTTGCACCAAATAAATGTTGGCCAATAATAATAAAGTTCAGTTGTTTTAAAACAAAGAAAGGCTTTCGATGTGGAACCTGTTTAAACGAAAAGGCCTGCCTATAAGCGGAGACTTTTCGCCTTCTACACGCATCGTTAGAAAGAAGCTTTACGATTTTGGTAACAGCCAGGCTTCTTCTGAACCTTTCAAGCTTCGTCACGACAAGCTGTATCTGAATGAAAAGTACTATTTCTTTAACGCTACTAGTGCTTCCGTTCAAGAATTTGTCACACATCGCCACTGACAATCAACACTGATAATCATTCACCACATACGACACGCGTATCATAGTAGGAAAGTGCGAGGGGTAGTGGCTGTCTAGCGTCATCACATCCTCCGATATGAGTCCTGTTTACCAACATTCGCAGCATTCTTAATAAATGTGACCTCTTATTATCCGCAATAGACTCATGCGATGCCAAAATCGTTGCCTTAACCAAAAGCTGGTGGCCACCTCACGTCAGTGACGTTGAACTTTTTCATTGCGCACAGAACTACATTTTACACCGTTGCGATCGCACTGCGCACAGAGGAGGCAGAGTTCTCTCGGCAGTGTCAAAAGACATACCTTCATCTCCAATCAGCGCTATCGGGGCCGTAGAAACTGTCTGAGTTTCGATTACCCTTGGTCATCAAACCATAATAGTAAGCGTTTTCTACCACCCACCCTCTACGTCACCTTTATTTGCCAATGAATTCCATGAGACTATTTACCATGTACGCAATTGCTTTTCTTCATCGCCCATAGTAGTCCTCGGCGACTTCAACTTTACAAACATTACGTGGAACAATGACCAACTTTCGCCGCCGCTTTTTCCCCAATAAGCTAAGAAGATTTTAGTCGCATGCTATGTTTTTTTCGCTTTCACGACTCGTTACCGATCCTACGCGATCCTCTGCAAAGGTAGCAAATACACTTGACTTAATTCTAACCTCTCATCCTGGCTTAATATCTTCAATCACACATTTACCTTGCATAAGCGATCATTTTCTTCACTTCGCTTTCAACTCAACTAGTCTCAAAACCAGTAAACAAAGGAAGGTTAAACACGCGATTACAGAAAGGCCGACTTTGACGCGATTAAGAGAGAATTAACTCCATTTCTAGACGACTTCCTCCCTGATTTTGACAGCCATTCAGTCCAAACTAACTGCAACTACTTCGTTGCTAAAGTAAACGAACTAACAAGCATATACCAACTCGCAAACTTGTACTAAATTCACAAGTGCCCTGGTATGGTCCCCATATCAAGTGGCTTGCCAACTGAAATAAACGTCATTTTTTATTTCGCTTGGCTAAACGCTCACCCACCGAATCGAGGTGGGCTACTTAGAAATTAGCATTTGATACTTACATAACTGCATTAAAGGTTGATAAGCATAAATTTTTCTCTGCAACTCTTCTACCAATGCTAACAAATAACGTTGAAAAATTTTGGAGAAATATCAGTGCCCCGTCTAGTGATCACAACGCCTTGGACAACTGTTCGGTTTCCCTTCTTCCACGCGAGCAATGTGCTACTTTATTAAATGATATCTTCGTCAAAACCACTTCCTGCAATAATAAAAGTGTTCTGCCTGCCACACGTGAATATGACTATACAAATGCCTCTAATTATTGTTTAAACCTCTGGTGTGCTAAATTTAATTAATTCTCTCGATATTAACTCTTCTCCCTGCTGTGACTCAATGGACACGAAATTCCTAAAAAGTACTAATGCTGTTAGTTCCCTTATTTTTACAGAGGTTTTTCAGCAGTCCCTAGATAAGTCCACACTGCCTAAAGAATGGATGATCTGGAAGGTGGTTCCCCTAGATAAGTCAGGTAACAGAAACTCACTAAATAACTACCGCCCTATTTTGTTGAATAGTACGCGCTGTAAACTACTTGAACATTAAATTTTTTTTTCTAATCTTGTTAAATTACTCCAATATAATTAATTTTTCAATCCAGCTCAACTCGGTTTTCGCAAGGATTTCTCATGTGACACATAACTGGCTTCATTCCCTCGCGAGCTACATCAGATTTTGAATCGTTCTACTTTTGCCGACTGTATTTTCTTAGATTTTTGTGAAGCGTTCTATGAAGGTTTGCCACAGGCTTCTCTTGTACAAATTAAATAAACTAAATCTAGATCCTAACCTTCTCACGTCGATTAAGCTCTTTCTAACAAACTGCACTCAGTTTGTTACAGATAAGGGTTTTAATTGTTCTTTAAGCTATGTACATTCTGGGGTACCCCAAGGTTCAGTCTTGGGCCTTCTCTTTTTTCTTATTTCCTTTAACGTATACTTGTTCGCTGATAACTGCGGGATTTTTTGCGAAATAACCAATGAAACCGACGTTACCAGGTTGCAACTCGACCTGGACGCAATATCTAACTGGTGTAACTCGTGGTTAATGGAACTAAATATTCACAAATGTAAAGTACTACATGTGTCCCGTGTTTTTCGGCAACATGTCTGTCACCATTTAAACAGCGTTCCTTTAGAATCAGTTATTCGCGTTTGCTAAAGAAAAATCTGGTCCTCTTCTTTTACGGTATAAAATATGATTTATAGGCTCTAAACGCTATGTATTCGACGATACAACTGAAACTGTCGAATAAAAATGGTAGCTACCCACTTCCCACCCCAGAT
The DNA here is from genome assembly GCF_038994185.2 of Dermacentor albipictus. Taxonomy (NCBI): domain Eukaryota; kingdom Metazoa; phylum Arthropoda; class Arachnida; order Ixodida; family Ixodidae; genus Dermacentor; species Dermacentor albipictus. The sequence goes on along the minus strand of NC_091824.1, from coordinate 172,974,778 downwards.
GATTAAATGGTTCCATTCTTGGTCACAAAGCTAATCCCTTTTTTTTTCTTATTTTGGCAAACATTCACAGCTTTTTTTCTAGACGCGATCGCGTGTCGAACCTTGTATCTTCATCCAGTAGCAATTTACTTATACCAACTGAAACGTCATTGACTTCTGACGTCAACGATGGCGGAGATTTATCCGACTTGCCCAATTTTAATCTTTTTAGGAATGATCGTCCTGGCACACGTTGTGGGGGCGTTCTCATTGCTGAAAACAAACAACTTTCATGCTCTGCCATCAAAATCACCTCCGATCTCGATATATTATGGTTGATGTGTCGTTCCGAACCACCGTCAGTGCTCTTAGATGTTTGCTACAGGCCTCCTAGAAGCAGTCCAGATTCCTCACGCGAACTTAATAGTATTTTAACCAAACTTTCGACCAAATACCCAAATGCTCGCGTCGTTCTCTTTGGAGACTTTAACTTTCCGAACATCGATTCGGTGAACTTAACCTCGTCAGCACCCAATCCAAGAGAAGCTAACAAATTTCTTGACGTCTGCCTAAACTTTACTCTCACTCAGCTGATATCACAACCTACGCGAGTCACTTCCGATACCGCCAATATTGTTGACATAATATTAACAATGGATCCAGGCAGCCTGTCTTCTAAAACATATCAAAGTGAAATAAGTGACCACAAAGTAATTCACGCTAATTTTGCCTTTGTTCCCGAAATACGTCAAGCTTTCCGTAAAGCAACTAGACTATATGACAAGAACTATGGGGCCATCATACGTGAACTTGATGCCTTTCTTCCTTCGTTTCAAGACAGTTTTCGGGAAATACCTATTAATGAAACTGGTTACATTTCAAAAACAAAATGAACCGGTTAGCTGATGAATTCATCCCTAAGGTATCTTTCCGTCCCACCCGCCACGAACCTTGGTTAAGTAAGTAATTAAAATCTCTTGAAAACAAGAAGAAACGCCTTTTTCGTGTCGCGAAGACTACAAACAGTGTTTGCGCATGGGACAAATACAACATTGAAGAAAAGGCATATTTAAGAAACGTGCACAACGCCAAGTACTCATTTTTTCACATTCAGCTACCAAACATTCTTGTTTATTCACCCAAACGTTTTTGGCAAATTCTAAACCCACATGACACCCCTCCTGTTATCCTTACTAATCAATCTGGTCAAGAAGCAAGTTGTTCAGAAAGTGCCGATATACTTAATGTAGCGTTTTCGTCTGTCTTCACGAATGAGCCTAACCCTACTGAAACAGAACTGTTTTCTGTTAGTCTACCTGAAATGACACCCAGAAGCATAAGTTTCTGTGGTATCCTGTCATTAATTGAAATAATGAAGTTGTCATCTTCCACTGGCAAGGACGAAAAAAATTCCAAGCTATTCAAAAACACTAAGCACATATCTACCGAATTTTTACTATTTCTGTTTTCCCTGTCACTCTCCTAAGGAATTCCCCCTTACGACTAGAAGTGGGGGAAGGCCATTCCAGTTCATACAGCAGGCAACAGGGACTGTCCGCTAAATTACCGCCCCATATCGCTAACCAGTATGTCTTGCAAACTCATGGAACATATCATGTACTCTAAATCATGCAGTTCCTTGATTCTAACAGCTTTTTTATTCCCTCTCAACACGGATTTCGAAAAGTCCTCTCATGCGAATCCCAACTAGCCCTTTTTCTTCACGACCTGCAGGCTAACGTCGACATTACCCTACAAACAGATGCTATTTTTCTTGACTTCACCAAAGCTTTTGATAAAGTACCACACAAGCGTCTACTAATGAAGCTCTCTCAGCTAAATCTGCCAACTGACGTTCTAAACTGGATCACCCAATTTCTGCCTAACCGCTCTCAGCTTGTTTCCCTTAACGATGCCAATTCTAACTCTCCCTGTAACGTCCGGCGTGCCGCAAGGATCTGTCCTCGGCCCGCTTTTATTGCTAATATATATCGACCACTTGCCTAAGAATTTATTATGTAACATCCGCATGTTCGCTGATGGCTGTGTTATCTACCGTAAAATAACTAACACATCTGACCAAATAGCCCTACAGAATGACCTTAATAATGTGTTCGACTGGTGATACCACTGGCTAATGACCCTTAATCCTAACAAATGTAAATTAGTTTCATTCTACCGCCACAAAAATCCACTCCGATTTCCCTGTGATATCGCTAACATACCAATTGAAACAAGTGAATCCTATAAATACCTTGCTGTAACACGTACTAAGACCTGATCTTTCCTAGCGCACGCATGTCACTAATATTAGTCAATCAGCTAACCGATCATTAGGATTGCTAAAACGTCATCTGCGTCATTCACCCTACCACGTAAGACTTTTGGCTTACCAATCGCTAATTCGGCCCCACCTTGAGTACGCTTCGCTCATGTGGAGCCCTCACCAAGTTTATTTGATCAACGATATCGAAGCAGTGCAAAATCGTGCTGCTCGCTTCATTCATTCTTCTTATTCATACGATATCAGCGTGTCACCTCTTAAACATGAAACTGGTCTGCCCACTATTTCGCCTCGCTGCAGGATCACCACACTGTCATTTTATCACGAGCTTTATCACAGTTCTTTCAGCCATACACATTACATCGCTCCCGCCGCGCGCACTTCCCCCCGCACGGGCCATCCACTTCAAGTCACCCGACCCCGTTATGGCACCACAACTTTTCCTGCATCATTTTTTTCCCGCGCAGCTTCGGAATGGAATGGCCTTCCCACGACATTGTTTCAATCACCTGTCTATCACGTTTTATTCAAAGCGTTTCTATGTATACCTGTCTTGTGAACAACCTGTGGCATATGTAACGTCTCTCTCCAACCCACGCCTTATGTAACACTCCCTTGTAGGCTCTTTAAGGAAATAAAGTGAAGTGAACTTTTACAAGTACTTAGGTGTCCATGTAACTACAAACCTGTCAATTCACAACTAATACGTTATTACCAACGCTAACCGTATGTCAGGGTACTTGCGCCGTAACTTGGCTGGCACACCTTCTAACCTAAGGCACCTGCTCTATAAAATTAATACGTCATAATTAGAATACGCTACTTCTGTATGGGATCACGGCCAGGTTAACCTGAAAGCGCCCTTAGAACTTGTCCTAAACAACTCAGTTCGATTTATCTTTTCTAATTGTAATATAAGTGCGAGCATTTCTTCCATGAAACGCAGTATTACGCTTCCTTTGCCGGCTGTTCGACGTGGAATTGCACGTAGAGCGCTCTTTAATAGTATTTATCATCATGCTACACTGCACACGCAATTCTTTACAAGACCCCATTATGTATCACAACGCAAGGTACTAACCACTATACGATCACGGCCCTATACCACTATACCACTATACCACTACGACTATACCACTATACGATCACGAAGCTGCCTGGTGTGGTCTCGTGCGGACGCTGTCCTCTCGGTGAGTGCATATTCTCCTCATCTTTTAAAAAGTTCAATAATTGCAAGCATTTGTCTCGCAAACCATACTTAGTGCAAGGGAATTTTCCACATCTCAATAATTTCTCTCGTCGTATTCGAGTGCTGATTGCCCTGTTATCGGTTGTTTACGAAACTTTCTCTCAAGTCTCTAAATATTTTAAGGCAGTCTGTCATGTGCGTATCATGACCACGCACGCTTATATCGCCTTCCGTTTCGCTACCGCGGGTGCGCTTAAAAACCACGGCGCCGCAATTGTGCTTCAGAAACCTTGCTTTCGTTTCTTCGTCTCCTCCCTTAAGTTCGTTCTCTTAACTACTACACGAAGAGACAAAGCAACAGCGCTCGCACTCGATCCCATATATATATATATATATATATATATATATACATATACAGCCCTCTATATATATATAGTACAGCCCTCTCGGCCATCCTCTTTTTCAAAAGTAGTGATAGTTACTCGGGCTAGCTTCCCACGCCAAGAGTGCCGCGCTCGCCTGCACGTGATCAAGCTTTTCCTAGACTCTAAAGCCGCTCCAGTTCGCTCTTATTCACGGGCGGCCATTTTTCCAAAAAAATATGCCTTCCAATCACTAGAAAGAGCAAAAATCGACCATCGCGGACAACATCAGTGCCTTTCCACGTAAGTATGAGGCTCTGGATAGGAGCTATAGTGCTTCAAGGTAACCTGGGGACTGACGTACGAACCGACTGAGCTATCTTTCCGAGCAACATCCAAGAGTCACGAGTTCAAATCACCTGTTCTCTTCCTTATTTTGTTGTTGTTTTCCTTCTTTTCTTCCTTTTTTCTCTTCCCCCATTTTGAATATGTCTTTTAGTTTATCACTATACAGGGACCCTCCATAAAAAAATCTTCTCTATCATGTATGGCCACACATGTGCGGGTCATAAATACCAGGTTCTCTAGTTGAGTGCCATCCGTGCGGTATAACCGAGCTCAGATTGGTCAACCTTGACTGACCAAATGAGGCCCCACTGTAGGTTAAATGAGGCGTACAACTCCTGCGCGGGCGGTAGAGTATCCGCCTCGCGTGCAAGAAGACTGTGGTTCGAATCCCGGTGCCGCGCGATTCTCCACCGGAAAAGAAAAACAAACAAAAAACCGTGTGTTGAGAAAATTGGACAAACAGGCCTGGAGTGCGGCCTGATCCCGGTGACCAGAACCGGTAACGCACTCTCTCACCAGAGCAGGATTGGCCACCCTGGTGCAGTACTTGGCCACAACCTCCTATATGAATACAACAATCAAACCCCGGCCCTCAGTTCCCAGCAGCCGCGAAGCAACTGACCACGGCAGCGGTCACATCTGTGACGCAGCAGAGGGTGCGAAGAATACCTGGCTCCGGACAGGCCGCCATAGGATTCTGAAGCTGGCAACGTTTAACGTTAGAACGTTATCTAGTGAGGCGAGTCTAGCAGTGTTATTGGAGGAATTATAGGGTAGTGAATGGGATATAATAGGGCTCAGTGAGGTTAGGAGGACAAAAGAAGCATATACAGTGCTAAAAAGCGGGCACGTACTGTGCTACCAGGGCTTAGCGGAGAGACGAGAACTAGGAGTCGGATTCCTAATTAATAAGGATATAGCTGGTAACATACAGGAATTCTATAGCATTAACGAGACGGTGGCAGGTCTTGTTGTGAAACTTAATAAGAGGTACAAATTGAAGGTAGTACAGGTCTACGCCCCTACATCCAGTCATGATGACCAGGAAGTGGAAAGCTTTTATGAAGACGTGGAATCGGCGATGGGTAAAGTCAAAACAAAATACACTACACTGATGGGTGACTTCAATGCCAGGGTAGACAAGAAGCAGTCTGGAGACAAGTCAGTGGGGGAATATGGCATAGGCTCTAGAAATAGCAGGGAATAGTTATTATTAGAGTTTGCAGAACAGAATAATATGCGGATAGTGAATACCTTTTTCCGCAAGCGGGTTAGCCGAAAGTGGACGTGGAGGAGCCCGAATGGTGAGACTAGAAATGAAATCGACTTCATACTCTGCGCGAACCCTGGTATCACTCAAGATGTAGACGTGCTCGGCAAGGTGCGCTGCAGTAACCATAGGATGGTAAGAAATTGAATTAGCCTAGACTTGAGGAGGGAATGGAAGAAACTGGTCCATAAGAAGTCAATAAATGAGTTAGCGGTAAGAGAAAAAAGAGAGGAATTCCGGATCAAGCTACAGAGCCGGTATTCGGCTTTAACTCAGGAAGAGGACCTTAGTGTTGAAGCAATGAACGACACTCTTATGGGCATACTTAAGGAGTGCGCAATAGAAGTCGGTGGTAACTCCGTTAGACAGGCGACCAGTAAGCAATCGCAGGAGACGAAAGATCTGATCAAGAAACGCCAATGCATGAAATCCTCTAACCCTAAGCTAGAATACAACTGGCAGAACTTTCGAAGTTAATCAACAAGCGTAAGACAGCTGACATAAGGAACTATAACATGGATAGAATTGAACATGCTCTCAGGAACGGAGGAAGCCTAAAAGCAGTGAAGAAGAAACTAGGAATAGGCAAGAATCAGATGTATGCGTTAAGAGACAAAACCGGCAATCGTTACTAATATGGATGAGATAGTTCAAGTGGCTGAGGAGTTCTATAGATATTTATAGAGTACCAGTAACACCCACGACAATAATGTGAGAGAGAATAGTCTAGAAAAGCTTGAAATCCCACAAGTAATGCCGGAAGAAGTAAAGAACGCCTTGGGAGCTATGCAAAGGGGGAAGGCAGCTGCGGGGGATCAGGTAACAGCAGATTTGTTGAAGGATGGGGGGAACATTGTCCTAGAAAGACTGGCCACCCTATATACACAATGCCTCATGACCTCGAACGTACCGGAATCTTGGAAGAACGCTAACATAATCCTAATCCATAAGAAAAGGGACGCCAAAGACTTGAAAAATAATAGACAGATCAGCTTACTGTCCATTGCCTACAAAGTATTTACTAAGGTAATCGCAAATAGAATCAGGAACACCTTAGACTTTTGTCAACCAAAGGATCAGGCAGGATTCCGTAAAGGCTACTCAACAATAGACCATATTCACACTATCAATCAGGTGATAGAAAAATGTGCGGAATATAACGAACCTTTATATACAGCTTTCATTGATTACGAGAAAGCGTTTGATTCAGTCGAAACCTCAGCAGTCATGGAGGCATTACGGAATCAGGGTGTAGATGAGCCATATGTCAAAATACTGGAAGATATCTATAGCGGCTCCACAGCCACCGTAGTCCTCCATAAAGAAAGCAACAAAATCCCAATAAAGAAAGGCGTCAGACCGGGAGATACGATCTCTCCAATGCTATTCACAGCATGTTTACAGGAGGTATTCACAGACCTCTAGTGGGAAGAATTGGGGATAAAAGTTGATGGAGAATACCTTAGAAACTTGAGATTCGCTGATGATATTGCCTTGCTTAGTAACTCAGGAGACCAATTGCAATGCCTGCTCACTGACCTGGAGAGGCAAAGCAGAAGGGTGGGTCTGAAAATTAATGTGCAGAAAACTAAAATAATGTTTAACTGTCTCGGAAGAGAACAACAGTTTACGATAGGTAGCGAGGCACTGGGAGTGGTAAGGGAATACATCTACTTAGGGCAGGTAGTGACCACGGATCCGGATCATAAATAGGAATGGGCTGGGGGGCGTTAGCCAAGCATTCTCAAATCATGAACAGCAGGTTGCCACTGTCCCTCAAGAGAAAAGTGTATAACAGCTGTGTCTTACCAGTACTCACGTATGGGGCAGAAACCAGGAGGCTTACGAAAAGAGTTCTGCTGAAATTGAGGACGGCGCAACGAGCTGTGGAAAGAAGAATGATGGGTGTAACTTTAAGGGATAAGAAAAGAGCAAATTGGGTGAGGGCACAAGCGCGGATAAATGACATCTTAGTTGAAATCAAGAAAAAGAAATGGGCATGGGCCGGACATGTAATGAGGAGGGAAGATAACCGATGGTCATTAAGGGTTACGGACTAGATTCCAAGGGAAGGGAAGAGTAGCAGGGGACGGCAGAAAGTTAGGTGGGCGGATGAGATTAAGAAGTTTGCAGGGACAACATCGCACAATTAGTACATGACCGGGGTAGTTGGAGAAGTATGGGAGAGGCCTTTGCCCTGCAGTGGGCGTAACCAGGCTGATGATGATGATGATGATGATGATATATCACAGCATGTTGATGCCTGTCATGAAGTTGGGATCAATCTGTGCCACACATAGAATTCTTCCCAGTCTTTCTTCCCTTGCACATGTATAGATTTGAACCATCTTCCCGCTGATATCACAAATACTGCTGAGAACAGCCTTTTTTGTGAAACTTTAGCTATCGTTGTACAGAAAGAAACCGCTTGTATTCTAGCATTGTGTTTTGTTCATATTAATCGCTTCATCTTGTTTGCTTTCTACGTACCACATTTTCATTTCTACCACACCCCTCTATAATGCCTCTGATCCTGAGGGTATGATAAATAATGAAAGAGCAAGCTAGGATAACCAGCTACATGTCGCCATCGGCGACATGCCATCGTCGTTGTGCCACCGTCTTCATCAAACGCACGCTCGCGTCACACACAGCTGCTCACGTTACAGAGACGCAAATTGTGCGGTGCCTCGCACAACAGTGAACGAGCATAGACAGCCAGCTAAAAGCACAATGCTTCGCGTAATATCATTCCCACAGCACGTGATGCCTACATAATTTTTCTAGCATGTCCTCAATTTCAGCGCCCGTGCTTGACGTCCCGCTGCGCTACCTTTATATAGCATAGGCCTTGAATGGACTGCGCACGCTGTCATCGAAAAATGCCCATTGAAGAATAATATATAGCCACAAAAAAGAGGATGTGCGCTTTGTTTAAGTGTAAATGCGAGTTAAGCAAGCGACAAAGCAAAGAAAGACCATTAAGGATTTAGTGGAGGCCAGTGGTACGATTGGAAACGAGTTACGTCATATTATCATATTAAAGCTGTCAGAAATTTAACGCGAGTATACGGGCAAGTGACGAGATGGCCTTTCTGCTTGATCTTGTGACCGCCGACAAGCACACCTAAGTTTGCGTTACAAAGTGGCGAACCCTCAATGTAGCATGCAACAGCCCGCGATCTACTTCATACCTCAGCAACAGCCGCTAATATACAGCAATTACGAACTGTTTCGTTACAAACCAGGCCGACCCCTAAGGCAGTGAAAGCTTAGTAAACTGACGCCGATCAAGAAGGCAGTGTCTTATGTGCCCTGATTTTAGTTTAGTTACGTGACAAGACTTTGTTTATTTTAGTGCACCTATGTGTCTGGACTTTGTGTTATGAGTTGGAGTCGACTTTTTGTTTTAATGCGTTTAATTCTTTCTTTCTTTTGAAATCTCTGCGAAAAGGAGTAGCCGGCGCCAGTTAAAGGCGACAACATCTCTTAAGTACAATATAAGAATAAAAAAAAAGCAATGCATCGTCGGAAATGGGCAAGAAGCCTGCATTTAAAGTAGTTGGAGGTAGGCGAAAAATTCTTAGCATCAAAAAACGCTCAAATAGGGGCATAAGAATGATCCCTACAAAGTCATTGGAGTCGCACCACAACGAACTTCTGTTTCGTCAGGACTACGCCATCGGCACGATCAGCGCCATGCTTGTGGCATAAAAGCAGCAAATCAATCGATGCCCTAGTCAGTGGGTATGAGCAGGCGGCAAAGATGGAGACCGTGCTATACTTGTATTCTCAGATCCATATTCTAAACGCACGACCAATCGGTGCTTTCTGCTTGTGACATGCACACATACGTTATTTTTTGTTTCTCAATGCTTTCTTGTAATCAAATTGCTTAGTCTGTTCGGAGATATTAGGCTTAATTCACAAACCCAGAAAGATATACAAAAAAAGAAGAAAACAAGTTATGTACTGGCCGCGATGAACTTCTTGGCTAACAATAATGAGGTCTCACCATAAGAAAATGGTGGTTTCACTGTGACTTTCTTCATTGCGAAATGTTTATTTCGCTTCATATTCCTTTGTTTAATCACTCGATGCAGCAGAGGAACAGGGAGTGCTTACAAGAGGCGTGAAAATCTTGCTATAACTTTATAACAATTACCCCATGATAGCTCAGTGGCTATGTCGTTTGCGTATGTGAGTCGGTCTGGATTTCAGTCCCGTTCAGCACAGCCACGTTTCGATGGAGGCTAAATGCAAAAAGAAAGAATCGTGTGCATGCGCTTGCACGCACGCATGCAAGCCTCCGCTCCCCCCTTCCTTCGCCGCGCACACACACACACACCGTAATAAGTGTCATCAAAGCATGATCTCTCACATAATTGGCTTAACGAAACGATTCTGATGTCTAATAACTTTCTACGTTAGTTGTTCAGTCTATATTAAAGTCATCGAAAGTAACAGTACGATCATTTTATTGCTGCAATATCAATGTCAGTAAGAACACATGGAGATCTATTTTGTTTTACAACATTCTGATGCTTTTGTCAGCTGCATGTGCGTCTAGCCTTACTGGAAATTGTTCCACATTAGTACTGCCACTCAACTGAATTTTAAGTTAGGTAATCTTTCAAACATCGTAAACATGAATGTTAACTTGACAAATATTTTTTAATGCGCAACAAGAGACACGTCACAAAAGGGGCGAAGGTTGCATCAAGTGAGCCTTTGTTATGCCTGCACACTAAAGAGTTTACATTCCTCGACGTGCATGGGAATTATGCATTTCTTGTTCATATAATAATATCTTGAATTTTTTTTTCAATAAACGCATCTGCGCAAGTACCTGTGTCCTATATATTTCATGTAGACATTGTCGAATGAACAGTTGAAAGTAACCACGTGTTTTGTGTATGGCCGTCTTTTTTGGGACATGTCTCTTGTTTGCGTTTTAAAAATATTTCTCAAGTATGAACCAGCTAGGCCCCCAGAAAGTTCTTCTAAGCTATGAATGTTAAGGTAACGCCAGTGCCAGTTGTGACAAAACCTGAAATCCAGGCTGCTTCCTGCTTAGGAATACTAAAAGAGGAAAGCGCTTGTGTAGATCAACCATACTGTGATTGATGTGGCATGGAAGTGACACTGTGGCCGCAAGCCGCGAGGTAAGCGAGTGACCCCTTAGACAGATCAAAGAAAAGGGGGGAAGGGGTGAGGCTCCTTTCCCTGCCCGAGCGATCTCGCTTGGCTTTGAGGGCGGCACAGCAGCAGTGTTTGTTCACTTCGGCGGGGGACTCGTGTACTCACGTCGTCGCGAGGCTGCCCGTAGCAGCTGTGCCCTTGGGCGTGGACTGATCGATTCGAGGCTTTGACCGTTGCTGATACAAAAGCCGGGCGGAGTGCTCTAATTTAACCGCCCGCCTCATGTGGATTCGCCAATCGATGGTTCGCTGCCGCTTTGTGTTGTCGCCACTTTGTGAAGACTACCTTTCCTATGCAGCTCCATTAGCTCCTAACTCTCGGTGCACTCTCCGCGCATCCGGCGACTTTACTGGCACGAGCAGTGTGATTCGTCTTTCCCATACTTCGCACGCAAGGCAAATACATCGGCCATGAAGTGTCCCCGCAAAGCTTTAATATCGCCGATCACTTTCCCAAAAGCTTCCTAACGTCCTGTAAGTCAAATAAGAACAAAACACTGCTTCAGTATGATACAACTCTTTGCTGTAAGGGCAAAGATAGCCTTGCTTATTCTGTCAGCGATTGCATTCCAGCATTTCTATGCATTGTGCACCTGGGTGTTTGACATTGTGCCTCGCATGAAAATTGCCTTTGTCTTCTAAGCTAGCTTTCAAAAGTCCACTGCACAGCGAACCAATCAAATCTCGCAATTTCCATTAAGCAATAATTTTTCCGTTTCTTAAACGGTACCACAGTGTACTTCTGTTTCAGTCGTAAAACATCAGAAAAAAATGTGACATCAAATTAGCGTTTTGATAATCAATTTTACCACATCAAAGCAGGTCCGGAACGCTCATAATTAAAGTCAGCGAAGGTGATCGCGTCGCTATGATACAAGCCGATATTACTTGCGGCATTCTTCACTGTCTAGGGTGCATGCATTTTTATAAGCAACATATCAGGAATGACGAAGTAGTATTTTAAGAATATTGCAATCGGAGCGACGACTTCAGCTATTATGGTAGTGATTGGAGTCTAGCGTTAAGATTACGCTCACCTAATTACCGCGTGCAACGTGCGGCAGTCCATCACTGTCATGGAAGATCTTCCGGTATCTTGATCGTCAGTTTGTTCACCGCAAGCCCAGTATAGTGAGGAAGCTTACACAATATGATTCATAGTTAGTAGGATGCGTCGTTTTCGACGTCAGTAGAGTGATTTCAGACGCTGATGCACCTGGTGTAGATATTGGAACTCGTTGTTAGACGACAGCCCTGGTAGTGACAAATTACTTGCCTGATGGGGTAAGACAAATTTAAACGCCGGATTTTCGCGATGTGAACGCCTGCCGCTTTCTAGGTTGCAGCGGCCACTGACCAAGTTCTTTCTAATAAACTTCATCCGTCATTAGTCTGATCACTTCCCCATTTAAGTGAGCCTACGCAGTGCCGTTGAAGCGTTCGAAAAAAAATGCAAATTGGACGTAGAAGCGCGCAAGTAGCCCTGGTATGGACACTGCTCTCAAAAGAGCCAACGTTGGGTGAAGCAACAAAATTAGCCGCCAATCATTTTCAATGAATGAGTAACGAATACGCTGTTTATCAATAACTAGGGACCGAATTCGCAAATCTAGTCTTATTCAACTGCTCTGTCATGCGCCGGCTTCATTTGCTAATAATAACGTAGTCCGTAAATCACAACTGGCTGGGCACCTTCCCTGACGAAAAGTTCCAGCGGAAGACTAGCTGGAAGAAAATCGTGAAGCCGGATATACAATGCTATAGCGAAGGCCACCGCAAATATGACAGACTGCATTAACGAGCAAAGAGTTTTGTCAATTCGGCCACTGGTGCAGAGACGGGTACCTCGAGCATGTATTGCACTTATACACTGAAGTAGCGGCTTCCGTGCCAAAATTTACGTAGCGGGAAAATGATGCTACTCCCTCGGCAAAGCCCTACTGTCGGCTATCGAGTAAGCCCTTCAGAGATAATTTGTTGGAGTGGGCAAGGCAGAGTTGATTGCTATAACAGGCTTCACATTGAAATAAAGAATATAGGAGCCTGTTCATTTAATGCAGACGTTTCAACTTTCAGTCGGCGTCTCGATTTCGTGCAGTATTGGTAATTTGAATTATGATCCTGGAGCTCCTCGCACCGGGACTATGAGTAACGTGTAACGTCAAGCACAGCGGCACATCGGCGCATTGCCTGCAATGCGCAGGCCATCAAGCTACATGCACTGAGCTGCTGACATGGCACGTCAATAGCTATCACATTTCCGTTCGTTCAAAAAGTCTTCCTAGCCGCTGCGAACAATGACGACGTTCTCTTTTTGTGACTGCACACAATGAAACACTCATGCCGACCAGACGCCAACGATCAGCTCAGACATCAGTAGGCAGTGTCACCATTATGACACTTTGCCGCTACACCGACAACGACACCGACACGACAGGCATGTGAAGCATGGCATGGCATGGCAAGAACTTTATTTTAGTCCAGAGAATCTAGGGTCCGAGGGCACAAGCCCCCGGGCTATGTTGGTGGCTCCGCCCACGTAGGCACCGGTAGGCCAAAGGCTTTCCCGATGTCGTGAGCTCTCCGGACGGCCAGGAGTTGAACTTGGAGGACATCGCTGGATATGCGCCGACTCCAGTCCTCCTCACTGTTGAGATCCGAAGCCCTTTGGTTGGGGCACAGCCAGAACATATGATCAAATAGACACGGAGTGTGTCCACAACTTTTACATTCCGCGGGAAAGTCCCGGTCAATTTTGTTAAGCACAAAAGGTGTGGGATAAGATTTAGTTTGAATCATTCTTAATGTGACTGCCTGAGCTCGGTTGAGCTTCTGATGGGGGGGAGGAAAAAATCTCCTGCCGTCCCTATAATGTGAGGTGATCTCGTGAAAAGTAGTAAGTGGGTCTTTGTAGGAGCCGCAGTCATCCTGGAGCAGTTCCTGATCTGATGCGCGGCATGTGAGATCTCGCACAGCAGAGTGAGCTTGCTCGTTAGGATTGCAGCCACTGGGGCTGACCGAGTGGCCCTGATGAGCCGGAAACCAGACTAGGTGTGAGCTATCCAGTTGGTCGTAATTATCAGTATTAATACTGTGTTTAAGTAACTTGTGTGCTTCCGCTGAGATGAAGCCGGCTGAGTAATTCCTAATAGCTGTACGGGAATCTGAGAAAATTGTGGAGCCTCTCCTCATTGTAATTGCAAGTGCTATGCCTGCTTCTTCGGCGGCATGAATGGAGCTCGTTCTTAGTGACGCCGCACTTATTAATTTACCGCTCTCATCGACCACGGCAATAGCGTAGCGGTTGCCCGATCCATAACGAGTCGCATCGACAAAAAGAGCTGAGCTGTGTTGTTGGTGCAGTTTACCCAGAATGCATTTGGCCCTGGCGTCCCTTCTGCCTTTGTTGTACACTGGATGAATATTTCTAGGTATGGGGTCCACAACTAATTGTGTCTCCACCTCCTTGGGTATTTTGAGCTTAGAGACGTCTCCTCCTCGAGGCAGTATTCCGACTTCATCTAGAATTTTACACCCTGACTTAGTGTTGGAGAGTCTTGCAATTTGTGACATCGAATGCGCCTCAATGAGCTCATCTATAGTGTTATGTAGTCCTAACTTGTTGAGGAGTTCGGTACTCGTTCCGTGCGGGAGTCCCAGAGCCCTTTTGAGTCCGGAGCGTATAAGTGCGTTTAGCTTAGCCTTCTCTCCTTTCCCCCAGTTCAGGTATGATGCAATGTACGTCACATGACTGATGAAAAATGCATGATATGCTCTGATGAGATTGTCCTCCTTGAGGCCTGCATTTCGGTTTGAAACCCTGCCCAGGAGCTTTAAAGTACTGTTGGCCTGACCTGTGAGACGGTTCAGGGCTGTAGCGTTACAGCTCCTTGCGTCAATGAGAAGACCCAGAATTTTTATTTGCTCTACTCTGGGTATGACCCGTCCTGTGTTGTCTGTGATTTTTATTGGCAGAGTTTCTAAAGGCACAAGGTTTCTAACACCTTGTCTCCCCTGTCTAAAAAGCAGCAGCTCAGATTTACTAGGTGATAGCCTGAGTCCGGTGCCCTTAAGGAAGGATTCTGTGGTGTCTACCGCTGCCTGTAGTGTCTGCTCTAGTGCTGCGAGTGACCCCCTTGGGACCCACACTGTGATATCGTCAGCGTATATGACGTGCCCCAAGCTCGGAATTTTGGACAATTCCTCCGAGAGCCTGTGCATGGCAATGTTAAAGAGGAGTGGGGACAATACTGAACCTTGTGGTGTGCCGTTGTTGCCTAAATTGTATGGACCGCCTGTGACTATCCCGAGTTTGACCCGAGCTGTCCGATTAGCTAGAAAGGACCTCACATAATTGTAAAAATTGCTTCCCAGGTTCAAGGTTGAGATTTCATCTAGGATATGTTTATGTGCAACCGTATCAAATGCTTTGTTAAGATCCAGACCCAGGATGCCCTTTACGTCCCTGCTAGGGTCGTCAATAATAGCCCGTTTGATCATGAGCATGGCGTCCTGTGTGGATAATGCCTTCCGAAAGCCTATGAGATTGTGCCTGAAAAGCTCCTGGTTTTCTATGTGTTCTATTATCCTGTTATGAATAGCATGTTCGGCTACTTTGCCAATACAGGATGTAAGTGATATGGGCCTGAGGTTCTCCTGTGTTAGTGGTTTCCCGGGTTTCGGTATAAACGTCACCTTGGCCTCCCTCCATTCCGGTGGGACAGTGCCGGATCTCCAGTGACTATTAATTTTGACCGTGATTATGTCTATGGCATCATCATCCAGGTTTCGCAAAAGTTTATTTGTGATGCCATCCAGACCCGGGGCAGATCTCCCATTTAAATTAAAAAGTACATGCCTTACCTCAGCTGCAGTGAAGTCACTGTCCAAGTCCGGTTGCGATATTCCGGAGTAAGGTTCGCTTACTTCTTCTTCGTTTTCATATTCATCTTTAAGTGGCAGGTACATGTGTGCGAGGTCGTTTGCGACCTCTCTTGCTGTCCGCCCTATAGCTATCTGTTTATTGACGAGTCTGTTTATGGCGAGGTTTGTAGTACCTCTGGAGAGCTTGTCATTAAGTAGGCTCTTCAATAGATTCCATTTGCCTCCTCTGCGCAATCTGCCGTCTGTTTCTGAGCAAGTTTTGTCCCATTGTTGACGTGAAAGCTGAGCCGCGTATGTCTCGATATCACGATTAACTTGGGCAACCTTGGCTCTAAGTCTTCTATTGAGTCTGTGACTCTTCCATCTGGTTAGGAGAGAATTTTTCGCTTCCAGCATGTGAGCTAGCTTGGAGTCCATTTTTGGGACTTCGATTTCTGTTGAGACTGCTTTAGTAGCTTTCTTAATCGTTGCCTTTAGTTGATCTAAGAGCTCCTCATAAGATTCGTCATCTATGCTGGTTTCCTTACGCAACTTACGGAAGAGATCCCAGTCCACATACTCATATTTCCTTAGTGGTGGTGGTTGCGTCTGTAAAATGACTTCAATTATGTAATGATCACTTCCTAAATTCTCCTGCAGATTGTCCCATGAGCCTTCAATTCCCCGAAGGAATGTAAGATCGGGGGTTGTATCTCTGGTAGTAGAGGTACCAGTTCTCGTGGGGAAGTTAGCATCTGTAATAAGAGCAAATTTTAATTCACTTGCCGTGGTTGCTAAATTAGTACCTAATTAGTATTAGTATTAATATTATTATATTAATAATAATAATATTAATATTAGTATTAATTAGTATTAGTAATTAGCACTAATTACTAATTAGTAATCAGTACTAATTAGTTGCTAATTAGTAATATGTGAAGCAGTCAATTTTTTTTTGCAGATTTCGTGCAGATAACGCCCACAAAAATAATCTGTTGGTCGTCATCGGACCAATGAAGGGCGACAGGTCGTGCAGAGAAAACTTTGCAAAAAAGAATCGCCTCGCGTGGAGACCATTGATCGGATCTGTTTGGCTTGTATACTCACAATAAGTAATGTCAAGCTTCTCCAGTATTGACGTGAAGAGCTGAAACTTCTGAGCCGCATATACGTATACGTACGAGGCCGGCAAAAATCTGTATCACCGGCCTCGTTTTTGCTGAGGGAAGGTTAGGCCGAGTGCGTTAGCTGTGTTAGCGTGCGCACAGCGGACACTTCTGTGCGGACATTAATCTATTCTAGCCGGCAAACGTGTGTTTTGGCTATGAAATCGGTAATCGCTCTTTGAAATGAACTGTTCTCTAACTTTGAAAGGAGAGCGCTGAAAAACCGGGAAGCACCCGCTGTGTTGACTTATGTCGAAAACAATTTCTCAGTGACGGTCGCACGCACGGGCGCTTCTCTGAATGAAAAGTCTGAACATTTCAGTGCTTTGTAAGCATTGCTAAGTCGCCACATCGTCTATTTTCAGTGAAGCAGTGTTTTCGTTTCAGGTGAAGCGAACAAGTAGTGGTCTCTTGAATACAAATATAGGTAAACAAACTTTCATTAGAGAAGCAGCGCGTAGACATGTTTGTGCTTATTTCTTCACTAGTTGTAAATCCGCTAGGCCTGTCAGACTACGAAGGTGTCCGTCAGGGAAACAGAAGAAGAATAAGTATACAGACTGTGAAATTTCATGTCAGTATCATGCAAAAGTACGGTAGGATCAAGATTTAAGTGTGAAAGTATAGTGTTAAGGCTCCTGTCATATTGCCATTTTGTAAGTATTTTCACCTTTATTTAAGAACTGGAGATCCTTATCTTTGGTATAAAAGTTCACCTTCGCGCTGCGTTTCGTCGTTCTCCCCGTCGCAACCCCACGCTTCGGAAAAATTAGCTTTGCAGTCCTCCTCCCCTTCGCGCACACACGCACGCACGCACGCACGCACACACTTTCCACCCTTTTCCTACGTCTTGCAAAACGGATTTGTTCGATCTGCCGTCCCAGTTCTTGCCAGCATCCGGTTAGACTTGAGACCATGGGAAGTGCGACGCAAAAGCAGCGTTAAAGTAGTCCGGGTTTGCGGGAGGCCCCAAACTTCGGGCTGGCTGTAGTGCGTTCAGCCACTCTCTAATTGCGCTTTTTTTTCTGGCTGCCGTTTATGCCGTTCTCGAGAATCCCGCAGATACGCAAAGATGTGCGCCCCAGTGAGCGAAGCTGGATGGCTGAGCCGGGTGAGGTTTATGCAAAGTAGGCCTCATTAAGGCAGCTGTCCGCTCATTATTCTCCTGGAAAAAGCTGCTCGGGTTGCAGGAGATAGATTTTCCCGCACACCTTCCTCCCTCACAAAGTGTCAGAAATGATAGATGGATGCTGCAGCAAAATGGCTGAACGGTTCACAGAATAGTTTTTAGGTTTTGTCGCTTTGGGTAACGCGGCCCTTCGAGATCCTCTTCACTGATGAAGAACGGAGGATACGCGGCAGTCGACCAGAGTGCCGTACAGATTTGGTAGAGGCAGGCAGGCCGCCTATTAGTGTGCTGATATTAGCGCTTAAGCAAGATGATTTGGCTTCACTCTCGCGATGATTGAATACAAGTGTAAAACGATTAACAGACGTAGAGATTGTAGGATCTGAAATTTGTGGCAACAATTTTTTTTTTGCAAATACCCTGAGAGTATACTTTATTTAGGCCGAAAGCAAAGGCTTGATATCCATCAAACGTTTATTGAAGCTTACATTTGACTTAAAGAGAGAGAAAAAATCATTATATGGCATGCTACGGCACCATAGAAGCTACAGTGACAAGTTTAGGGTCGGCACAATACAACAAACCTTTTCCAATTATTTATCTTTTCCCGCACCGTTTACGTTATCACCAGGATTGACTGCTCGTGAGCGTGAGTGGTGGATAATAGTAAATTACTGGAATAGAGTGAAATCAACCTTGACACATCATGTTGGCCTATGACTGCAGAAAAGGTTATCTTCATTGCTGCATTTGATTGAATCATAAACATACAACTAGACATCGATAAATGTAACCTTGAGGCATAAGTTTTCGTGGGAAAACGCAAAAAGAACAAACATTTATTCGTGTTAGAAAGCTCACCCAGTTGGGTATCTAACCGGCACTACGCTTAACGAAAGCGCTGTAACCATTCGACGCTAAGCGGTCGCTTTGCGCTGATATTCAGAGTTTGTTATTTAACACCCGTTATTAGCATGCATAAGGAGGAGAATAAAGTCTCTGCCGGCAAACACAATGCGTAGAGGTGTGGATTTAAAAGTTTAAATTGAGGAAACCGGACGTGAATAAGGTTTGGCCAATATATCAACAAAACCTGAATTATACACTGCAGCAGTGCGTTGACAGCTGTTATTGAACGTGTAAAAGTCAGTGGCGTAGCCAAAAATTTCTTTCGGGGTTGGGGGGGGGGTTTGGTGGGGGGGGAGGGGCTCCAGCTTTAGCTAGGTCAGCTCCTTATGGAATTGGTCGAGGGATCTAATACATCAATGATAACTGCATTGCCATTGCCAAACATGGTGCAAACGAATTCATGAGCCCTACGCACTGTCAAGACATGTAAAATATGTATTTTGTAAGGGGGGTTTATTCGGATCGTGGAGTAGCAGCGACAGACGTAGCACCTCCAGGTGGGGCGCAGCGAGAGAGTGAACTGGGTACGAACCACGCAACGACAACGGGGCTTTTCAGCCTGCCGATCTTCTTCGTCACAATCACCCCCGGAATTGAAGAGTAGCCATCCTGGCGACGTAAGAAGAAGTGAGTGGAGCGTAATACACCTTCAGCCGGTCAATGTGCACAGTCTCACGCTCCCGATGACGCAGATCGGGAGATGGCGATACGGGTTCGACTACGTAATTGACTGGGGAGGTTTGCGAAACCACGCGGTAGGGCCCGTCGTACTTCGGGAGGACCTTGGACGAAAGGCCAGGATCAGCAACAGGCGGGACCCAAAGCCATACGAGTGAATCGGTGGGGAAGGGGTGAGGGGGTGGGCTGAGGTCATGGCGCTCTTTTTGGATCCGTATCAATGGAGCTGGAGGGATGGCGGCCGTCAAGCAAAAAGAATGATGAGAATCTGGTAGTGGAGGGGCTTGAGGGGCAGTGTTATATGCGTATGTGAAGACTGGAAGTACAGCATCCCAGTTGGAGGGGTCAGATGCAACATACATTGATAGCATGTCACGAAGAGTTCTGTTGAATCGTTCTGTTAAGCCAGTGGGTCTGTAGATGATAAGCAGTAGTAGTGCGGTGAATTATTTGGCATTCAGGTAGGAGTTACTGCAGGACGTCCGAGAGGAATGCGAGACCCCGATCGCTCAGCAGTTCACGAGGTGCGCCATGGCAGAGAACAAAGTTGCTTAGAATGAGCGAGGTGATGGTCTTTTGCTGATGCGGCAAGCGAGGCGGCGATTTCAGTATATCGTGACAAATGATATACGGCGACAACAATCCATTGGTTGCCAGCGCCAGTAGATGGAAGAGGTCGGTATAAATCAATGCCGATACGGTCAAGTGGCTGAGCTGGGCAGGGAAGTGGCTGGAGAGGTGCGGTGGAGAGCGCAGTCAATGATCACATGATGCGTAGAGAGAAAGCCCCACCTAATAAGATGTCGTGTGAACATGATGGCAACACGATGAATTCTATGATATAAAGGACCTCCTTAACCACGACACGAGCGTTGCAGGCGCGGGATGGCTCGACGTGCAGCGCGTTGGCAGTACGAAGGGACAGTCCAGAAAGCGGCGGCGTCACTTTTCCTATTTTGCGGCAAATACGGGCATCTATCGCTGAAAGCGCCGCGCCGGTGTCGACAAGTGCTAGCGTCAATGTTCCCTCTATTGCAACTTCAATAACGTTTTTCGGGGAAGTGTGAAGCCGTATACATTTCGCGGACACCGCAGTTCTCGCCTCCTGAACTGCGATTTTTAATTTTCCTGGCGCAGAGGGCTCCGCCGACGGTGCATGGGGGAAAGGGGGCGGCGGTGAGGAGAAGGTGAACGGCGAGCGGAGAGTGCGGTGTTGACGGCAGGAGGGGACTCAAAGGTGTCCGAATAGTTGCGGCGTTGTTGGAAACGTGGTGCATATGGACGCGCATTGTTGGGGACGTTCGGTGTAACGAGGTGACAGTGACGTGTCACGTGTCCAACACGGCCACAATAAAAGTAAATCGGACGATTGTCTTCCATGCGCCAATGGTCTTGAGGTCGTGCATACCGCACCAGTGGCCGGACTGGGGAGGGGGGATGCGGGCGGGCGCGAAGGGGGGCGAAAGGGACCTTAGGTCTGTGGTGCAGGCCTCGCAGTGACTTCAGCGCACGTCAGGGGAGCGGCAGTCGGTGCCTGCTGGAGAGAAGGTAAAATGTGGTCGGCTACCTGCTCCTTGATGACAGATTGGAGAGCGAGCGCCAACGGAGAACTAGACTGGCCGTGTGTAAGTGGAATCAGAGAAAGCTGACGAGTTCCCTCTTCACGGACGAACTCCTCGATCTGTAGCAGCAGCGGAGTGTTATCCGGGGCAACAGCCAAGCTCGACATTGAAGTTGCCTGAGGAGGAGATTGGTGCTTGGTTATGCGTTGTTTGCGTAGTTCGTCGAAGCTTTGACAGAGACTGACGAGTTCAGAGACCGCCATCGGATTTCTCACCAACATCATCTGGAAGGCGTCGTCTTCAATGCCTTTTAGGGTATGGCGGATCTTCTCGGCATCCGCCATTGTGACGTCAGTGCGGTTACAGAGGTCGACAACATCTTCTATACAACTGGTAGATGTCTCCCCACACTGTTGCGCATGACCACGCAAATATTGCTCGGCGCGAAGCTTGCGAACGGCAGGGCGCCCGAATACCTCCGTCACGTTAGTTTTGAAGGCCGTTCACGTCGTGAGATCACGTTCGTGGTTGCGGTGCCACAGGCTGGCGACACCGCTCAAATAGAACGACACCTAATTCAGTTTTTTTTTTTTTTTGGGGGGGGGGGTGTCGTCCCAGTGGTTGTGGATGGTCATACCGTCGTACCGTATACCGTACCGACGTCATGGTCTTCGGTACCGCTGAAGATGGGTGGGTCGCGTTGACGCAACGGGCCGGGGCTGACCACGGTAGTCACCGGGGCAGCGGGTTGTGGTGGTGGTGGTGGTCCTTCTTTCGGCATAATGAAGACAGGCTACAGTGTCCGATTGCGAAGTTCCAGAATTTCTGTTTTATCCAGCACCTCCACCAACTGTAAGGGGTGTTTATTCGCGTCGTAGAGCAGTAGGGACAAACGCAGCACCAGCAGGTAGGGCGCAGCCAGAGAGCAAACTGGGTACGAGCCATGCGATGGGAAAACGGGGCTTTTCAGCCTGCCTATCTTCGTCACAATGTTTTCATAAAAGAATATATCTGTATGTCCCAAAAAACTGCCAGAAATAACGGATATCAATGCTTCCACCTTTTTTGTCTAAAAGAAAATATCACACGAACTTTAAACCATATCAGTTCGAAACCAGCAAAGGAGTGCATGCCGCTGATATGAAAAACGCGAAGGCCATGAAATGAATAAGTTGAGGACGAATACTTTAATGAAACTTTGTAATTCAAGAACCTTGTTTACGTTTTTGTACATATGCTACGGCCAGGGAAACATCTCAATGACGCCAACCTTCGTTCCAATGTAGTGCGCAGGAGCAGCTGTCACCGGTCGGACAAACATTATAGTCGCAACAGAGAGCACATATAGAAAGCAGGAGTTCTGCAATATATACGTTAGAAATGCGAAGATACAGCTTGATAAAGGGCAAAAAAGTGTCATTGGAAACAAAGTTCACTGCACGTATACACAAAAGCTCGCAACAAGATGTTTAAATATGCATACAAGTCTCCAATAAATCTACGTACCTAAACAAAAGTCACTGCATATAATGCATCAAACAAGGTAAATAAACATGTTGCGCAATCACAGATTCACAGATCACTGAATCCTAAGGCCCGCCCACAGTCCCTTCCTCTACTGTCCCCGATGCATCACGCGCGATGGCAGGTGGCGAGCTTTCTCCCCGCTTTTCGCCCTTGCGCACACAAGCCCGATCTACCATCGTTGGCACACCTATCCTCCTCCCCGCTACACTTTCACTCACATGCACAGCATGTGGCGCGTGGTGACGATGTTATCGCCTTTGAAGTTTGATGAATAAACACGAAAAGATGTACCGACCCAGATAACCAAGATAATTTAATGACATTTCGGCTCCCCATATGGTAGCTTTGTTCACAATAAAACTCATAACAGAGATACAACGTATTTAAGTACGTTTCAGTACGTGACGCAAGCAGCGAATGTACACCATCGGAAGTGCCCCGTCATGCCTATTCAGCGTGTACGCCGTGGTCTGTATGTGCAAGGATTCTAGATGCTTGTTTTCCTTGGCCATAACACGTGAACTTTCCCGGTCAATATTGTAGCCTGTAGATTCTGCATATTCAGCAAGGGCACTTGAGGCCACGTGCAGTTTCTTGACGTCATATTCATGATATTTCACACATTTCTTTAAGTAACCTGTCTCGCCGATGTACTTGTAATCACAGGTCGCGCACGTTATGGCGTAGAACATATATATACACCGGAGTAATTTTCTTGTGGCAACTTGTGTTTTGCGTTTACTAAAACGTTGCTTAGTTTGCAGGTTGGCACATGCGCAATTTCGCGTCGTAGCTGCGCGTGATATGGGGGATGGTCTTACTTTTGCCAGGGGCATATGGAATAGCAGCTCACTTCTTCGGAGACGACGTAGAACGCTGTCTTTCTGGGAGGGACACTTCTTTCCATGCCGACGACAAAAAGGATGAAGGGTGGCCACAGGTTCTTAAATCTTTACAGATGGTCAGGGTTGGGGGCTCAATCCCATCGCTCGTGATCCCTTGTCAAGATTGGAGTCCGGCATGACTTCGAAGGTAGCTGGCCCATGCCGTCGTCCAACGTATCCACGCTGAGGACGTTGATGAAGGGAAGGACTGCTTCTCATCGAGAACGAGGAATATGGGTTTATTTACAGTATTTACATGCAGTTCATCATACTAGCATGACTGCGAGAGAAAGTACGCCAGACTAACATGACTGCTTTAACATGACATAACATGACTGCTTATATAGTTCTACTTTTGTAGACTGAAGTGTTTAAAAAATGTCTATGAATAGTCTATAGAGATTTGTCTATATACATTCTGTAGACTTCAGTCTACAAAAATAGAACTGTATATAACCCTATACGCTTTTGTCTATAAACATTCTGCGGGAATTTGTCTGCAAACGTAAATTTTCATTGATCTATAGACAGACTATAGACTCAGACTTTTTATAGACTAGTCTATAAGAGTGTATGGCCATAAGTCTATAGACAGTCTACAGGAATAGTCTATAGATAGTCTATAGACATTTGTCTATAGACATTCTATAGACTTCAGTCTACAAAAGTAGAACTGTAAACCTATGCAGTTGTCCATAGACATTCTGCAGACAACTATCTACGAACATGAATTTTAATTACTCCATAGACAGTCTATAGACTCAGACTTTTTATAGACTAGTCTGTAAAAAGTATGGCCAAAAGTTTATAGACTGTCTATAGACAGTGTATAGACAGTATACATACTTAAACTTTTTATAGACTAGTCTATAAAATAGTGTATGGCCATAAGTCTATAGACTTTATAGACAAATGTCTATAGACTGTCTACGTACTTTCTATAAAAACTTTTGTAAGAGTAGACTCCTTGCAAGGCATAAAAGGGCCGCAATGGGAAGTACACGTGTGGCACTACGGCGACCTCCTCACTTAGTCGCAGCGGCACGCGCTTCCGCAGTGGCGTACTTCCGTGGCCCTCCATCGCTCGCCGCCAACAGACGCCGACGCCGCCACTACGACTGTGACGTCAATGCGCAGAGTGCGCGTACCCGCTTTTCTGCGCAACACCTGGCGCGAGAGCAATTACTACACTTAAAATTTGGCAGACACTTGAGAGTACTTAAGTGTGGGAATGCGAAAACATTATACTGTTTGTACACATCGGAAACGTCGTCAACGCGTTCATTTTGTACACTGGTGACGTGACGCCACCTCCTCCGCACCGTGCGCCGTCCAGTGAAGCACGCACTAGTCAGCGATATGGCTGCCACGTGACGTGTGCAATCAGGAACGCAATAGGCACACTTGTGGAGCCATAACCTAAGCGTAAGGTGTGGTGCAACCTAAGCCATAATTGTGGAACAGACGTGGCTTCGGGGCTGTTTCGTGACAACGTCACAAGGATAGAAGTCTATCTGTTGCCGCGCATAGATGACCGTCTCTACCGGTTACGGCGAGCCAAATATTTTTCCTCCCTTGACTTGAAAAGTAGGTACGGGCAGATTGAGGTAGATGAGCGTGACCGGGAGAAAACAGCCTTTGTCACTCCGGATGAACTATACTTGTTCCGAGTGCTTCCTTTCAGGTTGGGCTCTGCTGCGGCAGCTTTTCAACGGATGATGGGCACTGTGCTTGCCGAGCTAAAATGGCAAACCTGTCTCGTCTACCTGGATGATGTGGTCGTATGTTCAGGCGGCTTCTCCGGACATCTAAAACGACTGCGGCAAGTGCTCGAGGCAATCCGATCGGCCAGCCTGATGTTAAAGCCTCAGAAATGTCACTTCGATTGCCAAGAACTGAAATTTCTTGGACATGTCGTGAGTGCGGAAGGCGTCCATCCCGATCCCGAGAGATCTGCCGCTGTAGCTGCTTGCCCGACTCCTACCGAGATGAAAAGCGTTCGATGCTTCCTGGGACTGTGCGCATACTACGGGCGCTTTATACGCATTTGTTCCTGAAATTGCCGAACCACTTGTCTTACTAAAGACGACATGCCGTTCATTTGGAGCTTTGAACAAGAAGCGATTTTCGCTGAATTTCAACACCGCCTGGCAGCACCTCCTGTGTTTGGGCATTTCGACGAGGAATCTGAAACGGGAATTCAAACCGACGCCAGTAACGTTGGTCTGGGTGCGGTGCTCGTGCAGCGGCAGGAGAGCTGCAATACGGTCATAGTTTACGCTAGTCGCACCCTATCACGACCTGAGTTCAATTACACTACGAAGAAGAAATAGTGTCTTGTCGTCGTATGGCCACTTGCCAAGTTCCGGCCATATCTCTATGGCCGCCCATTCCGCGTCGGGACGGATCATCACTTTTTATGCTTGCTGGGAAACCTAATAGGACGACTGACATGGTGGAGCCTGTGCCTGCAGGAACACGACATGACCATCGAGTACAAGTCAGGCTGCACGCACAACGATGCCGACACACTGTCGCGCGTGCCAGTTGAACCTGCTGATCATCACACTGAAGATGACAGTGCTTTTCTCGGCGCCATAAGCGAGGCAGACCTATCAACACAGCAGTGAGCAGATTGTGAATTGCGACCTATCATTGAACACCTAGAAGGCCGCAACGTATCTCTGCCCCCACAAATTACTCGCGGATTGTCGTCGTTTTGTTTACAACAGGTCGTCTTATACAAGAATTCTGCTGCCAGCAACAAAACCTATCTTTTGCTAGTACAAGCACAGCTTCGTGACGAAATCCTGTTCACATGCCATGACCAGCCAGCGTCTGGCCACTTGGGTTTCACGCGAGCCCCTGCTAGGGTATGGAAATTGTACTACTGGCTGAAACTAGCCACTTGTGTTAAAAGATGTACGTCCAAGCCTGCCGTGAATGCCAGTGCCGAGAGTCGCCCAATGGGCAACCTGCAGAATTGCTGAATCCTATCGAGCCTCATCAAGTGCCGTTCGATCAAGTTGAAATAAACCTCGTGGGTCCGTTTCCATTGACTGCTTCCGGAAACAATTGTATCATCATCTCCACAGACTATTTAACCCGCTAAGCTGAACAACGGCTGTTCCTTACGGCACAGCTTCTGAGGTTGCACAGTTTTTTGTACAGAACATCGTACTACGTCATGGCGCCCCAACCTGTGTCATCACAGATCGAGAGATAGCTTTTACGGCAAGGCTGCTTGAAGTGTTCCAACTGAGTTACGCCACGCACCGAAAGACGACTGCCCGTCATCCGCAAGCAAATGGCTTGCCTGAAAGGCTTAACAAAACTATGGCCGACATGCTGTCGATGTACATAGACGTGCAGCATAAGACGTAGTACGAGGTATTACGGTACGTCACGTTTGCGCACAATACGGCTACGCAAAAGACCACACGCTTCACGCCGTTCACGCCGATGTTAGAAGCCGTGTTACCATGTGACAATTCTGACAGTTTGATGACACCCGAGCGTTTCGTGCAGCGTGCTTAGGAAGCACGCCAACTGGCTCACGTGAATATCAGGAAACAACAGCGTATTGACGCGCGACACTACAACCTCTGCCACCGACAAGTTGACTACCAACCCGCTGACCAAGTGTTAGTTTGGACCCCCGTCCACTGTGAAGGCCTTAAAGAAAAACTTCTTAGTCGGTATTTCAGCCCTTACAAAGTGCTTTGGCGATTGAGTTACCTCAGTTATGAAGTTCTTCCGGATGGCACCAAGTCAGAATGACGCCGGCAACCACGGCCCGAGAATGTGCACGTTGTGCGGCTAAAATCATATCGCACAGCCTAATAAGCATGGTTTTCGGACCATTGCATTTGTCCTGCGACAAGTATTTCTGCCCGTCAACGTTTTGTTTAGCATCGAGTCGATGCTCTTCTGGGAGGAGAGGTAATGCCACGGGCTTGTGCCACGCGCTTGGGCCGCTAGCTCTCGGAAGACGAAAGCGTGCTTGCTCACGCGCTCGAGCCTTGGTCTTTTGTAGGTGCCACGCTGCCCTCTCGACGACTCGGACTTTGACGGCCTTGTTTAGAAGTCGTCCGTCTATTAGACTTGACAATATTGCATGTAGTCATATTAGGTATCCCTAGACTATCACCTCTATCATACCTGTCTGCAAACTTTCGCCGAGATGCTTTTGCGCTGCATTTCTTTCCCAAGGCAGGATTTCTTCCGCAATTCCTGAAATCATGATGTAGAATAATAAGCTATTTATTGGCAGAATTTTGGCAGAATTTCTGTGGGCTGTACATCCCTTTAGCGCTGACTGATTGCAATACTGCAAATAAAATAATTTTCCTAGACAGGCTATTTCCGTCGGTTATTTAGCATTCTCTGCTTATTTACAATCTTTGTGCACATGCTCTCGATTGCCCCCCCGTCTGCGATTACATCTTTCAATCTCCCTAAGCCCATTCAAGCATGGAGTAGCAAACTGGGTGTTTGTCTACCGGTCGGCTTTGCTGCTTTTCCCTTCTCATTTATATCAGTTTCATTATACACGTTTCACTGATTATTGCACAATTCATCATGCACTTCCGAGAAAAAAAAAAGGATTTGCAGAACAGTTAAGCTTCCCTTTATTACATGTTTGCCAGAGCTGCCTTTTCTGCATAGCCACCCTTATGTAGGAAAACCGGACACAACGAATAGCCAAACAGGGGCAGTTCTGCTGACTCTTCACCTGCAACGAGCAATTTTTTACAGCGAAGCTGTTTATGTCTAGGTTGCGGCAGATCTCGTTTCCGTGGACATAGACCAACAATTTTTCATACGTGGGCCGATCCCGAAGGTGTGAAATGCCGGGCCGACCCGGGGGTGAGCTGCACTTTGCCATTAAGGGGTCCACATTCACAGCGTCTCTGGTCATCTTTCTTAACAGAGTGGGAGGGCACTGAATTTTTCTTGTTACTATAATCACATGTAGTGGTTGAATTTCTAAAAATCTTTTATTATGGCACTTTTACATGCATGGAAGTAAGCAAGTTTCTCACTCTTTTGTAAAGCAATCACTGACTTTCGTTTTAGAGTCAAGCATAAGAGATGTGCGACAAAGAATTCTAATCGGCATCTACATTTATTTCAAATAATAATAATTTACACTTGGTCCTATGCGATCTATTACTAGATACAATTTGATGTACCAAGCCAGTCATGCTCGTTTGAAAATCGGTCAACAATTGGCCTAAAATAAGTTCTCGCGAGTGAAAAAAATGCGGTAATGTTTTATTCATTGCTTTGCTTAGTACTCGTATAATATGATCCCATGGGCTCTGCAGAGGGCGGAACCGCTCGCATCGATGTTGTGAGGGAAAATGGAAGCATCACTGCTTCGCATAGGTAATAATTTAGTTCTGTTGAACTGTTTCGACGTTTAATAACTGGAGACAAGTGTGACAGCAAGGGTACAGTGTACCTGGGTCATTTTGGCACCCGGGCATCATCAAGTATATGCGTGGTACGGGTGCCTTTCGAGCTTCCTTTGTAGAGCATTATGTGGCTCTTAACTTTATCGTCATAGTTCTGAGCACTCCTGCAGTAGATGTAACCTTCCTGTTAACTGACAGCGAGTTCTTCTGACCAATAAAGGTGCATTCATCGGCACTAATCTGTTAACACCACCTGCTGTGGTCATCAACACACCGATACAGCTCTAGTGGACGCCGTCCGGCTATTGCACGTAGGCCGTTCTCTATCACCGTTAGCCTGCTTTACAGTTTGCCGGTCACGAGGGTCACAGATAAAGGAAGCCATAACGATGAGCCTACTGATAAATATATGCAGAAGTGCCCGTGTTAGCGTTGCTATTGGTACTCTCGGAGCCCTTGGTCTTAATTTGCCACTAAGAAGAAAGCGACCGGAGCTGCCGTGATCATTTCAGTCTGCGGAATGCCATCTAAAGGTTCCTGGTGCTACCATCAATTAAGCACGCTACAAATGTGACGCAGGCCAAGTCCTTAGGCCTCGAACAAAAAGATAAGTCGTATGGGCACCACCTAAAAGTGTTCACTCGTGGCTCTTGAAGTGGAAGTAGAGACTGTGCTACAGCTTTCGTGATTCCATCCACGGAAGCCTCATGGGAATACATTCTTTCCACGCCGCTCTAGTCGGCTGGCCGCAGAGAGGTGTGGTTTTGCTACGACGGTAAGTGAAAGTATAGCAACTGAAACTGCCTTGCGGAAACTTAAATCTCGCACAGTACAACTGGTAGTGACATTACCAGACTGCAAGCCAGCACTACAAACACTGAAACGAGGATTTAGGCATGAGATTTCTTTACAGCGGTTTTTATGCAACATCAAGCCACTACGCAGGTTAGGATTTCACCTGGACTTTCAGTGGGTACTATCGCACATCAACGTGTCTGGACGTGAAAGTGCTTACGGTGTTGCGCGTCGAGCGCCAAGGTATAGACCGCCGGTGACACTACCTCAGAGCATCCAACGATTATCAAAGATTGCCATTGTGCACAATTTTCACTACTTTGGGTCCTTAATATGCCAGTCCCGCGTGAATATAAGAAAAGTTGATCAGAAGCCTTTTTCTTACACCGTGTTCGCAAACAGTCGGCGAGGACACCGGCGTTTTTTGCGACTTAAGATGGAGCGACCACCCTCACCAACGTGTTCATATAGGCCACACGGTGATATAGACCGTTGCTTGCTAGAATTCCAACAATTCATGGAAGAGCGCATGATTCTCCTTAACACATTGTAACTTAAAGGGGCAAAATGCAGTACCATGTTCGAATTGGTCCTCCCGCAAAGACACTGGATTTTCAGGAGACAAGTATTCCGCCTCCTTCAGAAATTTTTTAACAAACTGACCAGTTCAACGAGCGGTGACGTTTAGCTAGTGATTCTAATAGTGATGTGTCATTTATTACAGTTCATAGTATAATCGGATACGGGGCAAACGTAGTCGAGGGGTAGGCTTCTAGCTTTGTTTGCTGCCATGAGTTGCCTATTCACCAGCATGTTTATTCTCGCATGGCAAAGGGAGACGCTCGAGCGGAGCAGTTGCCGGCATGCCTCTGCAAGGCTAGATCCACTCGTAGCTAGCAGGGTCCTCATGCGCCTCGTAAGTTGATGCGTATATTTCACGCTTAACATTATTACACGCTTATCGTTAACGCTTAAGGTAACATACCACGCTTACAACATTACGTCTTCAGAAAAATCTAACTCTCAGCTGTAAACAGCCACCATTGGAAAGGTGCGCACAGCAGTGATTGCAGCGGGATGCATTGCGTTCGGTACTGAAAGCTAGCTTATCGCTCTAACTTTCAGTTTCCTGCTAGATATTTCCTGCTTCAAAGCACGGTCTGACGAAAGCATGAACGCAATAAGCACGTAGCCAATGCTCGTTTGCCTCCACATTGTTATTATTTTTTTTATTGAATCACCGGGGTGCTAATCTGACGTCACAGCTATGACCTTCCATGCCTTCCGCTATCTTCGAAGCCCATTGCTAGGCTATACGTTTATAATTTCGTGGAAATTGATGGGGAGCAATATTCGAAGTCACTGACGAAACACCCGCGGCTTCGTCCATTTCGCCAGTGTTTACACAGGTGCAACACTGTGGTGCCGACGGGACCGCCTTCGTAGGCTGGTGCCGGAGCTTCCTGCACTTTGCGCTTCGCTAAGGCAGCGGCGACGCGTTGTTGAAGGGCCCTCTCCGGGCGAAGATCAACAAGACATTGGCGCCGCAACCCTGATTTGATTACAGCTCGTCTCAATTTGCGCCGAATAAACACCTCCGGCTGCCTCCCAAGTCGGAGTCAGTGCATCGCTCTGAATGGTAAATGTACTCTTAGCTACGCGCCTGTGTACATTCTACTTTGGTATTTGGTTAACAGAGGGTCCCGACTGGGCATGTGCCGAAAATGATGCCCTGCCGGAACGGGTATTAAGGCTGTAGTGCGCGATTGTATGAAAGCTTTCCAGATTAACTGCTGTAAGAGTGAACCTTGCGTCTAACTTTGGAAAGGTGTCGCACACTTTTATATTTGGGAGAGCAGCTGCCTATCCAGGAAATCTGATGCTCTTTCTACCAGCTTGATTATTTCTACTAGCTAGAAAATAACGTTATAACCTACTTGCAGATTGCTAACCATCCACGGTAAGCGGTTCAAGAAAATGAGCCCATATCACCAAGACAAAGAGAATCCAATTATACTAAACGAAAATCAAGCGCAAGTAAGACGCTCATCGCGCGCTAAGTAGAAGAAAAGGATAAACTCTCATTGCAAAACCTGAGTGATTCTGAGTTACGTTGCATTTTAAGGACAACGTCTTTCAATATGTGTAGAAACACTTGGGTTGACCAGAATTCTAAAAGCTCGGACTTATACCATATTGATCCGTTCATGAATTCAAATTTTCAATATAATTAGACAGAACTATAGAAAACCTTATTCATCGTTTAAGACTAGGCACTGCTTACACAAAGCATTTCTTACACAGAATTGGCCGTACGGAAACCCCCGAATGTGATTGTGGATTTGTAGACGAAGATATATATCACCTCCTTCTAGAATGCCCACGTCACGACACACCAAGATGTCGACCTAAATCAACCCTAATTAAATTAGACCGCAGACCTTTCAGTTTAAAGAAACTTTTGGGTCCATGGCCAACAACGCCTTTGCAGAAGAGCGCTTTAAGAGCACTAAAGACTTTTCTAGAAGACAGCGGCATTGTTGGACGTTATTAACGCTTTTATTCTTCCTTTCATTTCATTGTCGCTGTACATATGCATGTATTTGTGAATTATGTTGTGTTGACTGTCTTGTTGTGACTATACGTGATAATGCATTTATACGATGAATGTACCACCCGCTGACTAGAGACTGTGTCATTAAGTGACAGTATCGTTAATATTTTTAAGACTTATATCTACATAACTGTGGAGAAATTTACCTTGTATATTGTATGTACCATGTGCTTATTACGTCATAGTCTTTCTGTAAAAACGTTGTGTGATAAGTCCTGGTGTTTCTGTGAAGAGATTATTTCATATGTAATCTTGAACCCAGTATGTTGTATGGTGGAACCATTCAATAGATAAGGAGTAGCCGGCGCCTTAAATTGTGCGTCAACATCTCCTTATATCATATCAATAAAAAAAAAAGTTTTACAGAGGGAAGAATACCGATCATCATCATCGCCATCGTCGATCATCATCATCCTATATATATCTACGGCTGAAGATCACTGGGAGCGGCAGGGATATATATTTAAAAAAGAATACATGGTAGTCTGGGCTCACCTGCTTCGTTTATTTATTTATTTATTTATTTATTTATTTATTTATTTATTATACTGGGACCTTGTTCTCTCAACCCCCGCTATTTTATACCGTTACCACTCTAGACGAATCGTCTAGCTTCTTCGAAGACAACAATGTCCTGTGTTTATGTCGCCTTCATTGGCGCGGCAGCTGACTCTTTCTTGAAGTCACCGCGCATCGCCACGGTGACGTCATCTGAGGGGAATATTTTAGTTACCGACTTGAACTTAGAGCCCTTCATTGACCATGACGCAGGCGCAGGACTCAGAGGACTGAAAATGCCTCATCTTTTCGCCTGTGAAGTTTATTACAACAACTCGCACAGAAGCGATGATCATTTTTGATTGTATTGGGGTGCTCGTTGGATTGATTGTTTCAGTGTTTGTAAACTATTGCTGTGCGGCGACGCTGAAAAAAAAGGAAAACCCAGGTTCACGTTTTACTGAGGTGTTTGAAACAGTGTTGGAAAGCCAGAAAGTTATTACGAATGAATTAATGGGAATAAAATAAAAGGCTAGAGAAAACTGAAAATTCTATGAATAATTTTTTGAGAGGATGAGTGAACTGGGAAATAAGTCAAAGAACAATCAGAAAAGGCCAATTACATGGGAAAAGTAGTTGCACGCGTCTGGAATATTAAGCAATCATTGAAGTTGTATGAAAGTAATAGTGGAACAGGAATTGGAAAGCATATTTAGTGCCAGCGTACAAGAACCGAAGGGAGACGACACCAGAATGCGTTAACTTCAACAACTTGATTTTCAGAACAACACCTATA
The DNA here is from genome assembly GCF_038994185.2 of Dermacentor albipictus. Classification (NCBI taxonomy): domain Eukaryota; kingdom Metazoa; phylum Arthropoda; class Arachnida; order Ixodida; family Ixodidae; genus Dermacentor; species Dermacentor albipictus. Next base: position 172,941,304 of record NC_091824.1, on the reverse strand, counting down.
CTTATTTAACCCATGCACAGTGGCACCATCTCATCCAAATTTTAACCATCCAAAAAAGGCCCATCTCCTTATCACTATTCCAACAGATAGCCGGAGCCTCAGCAATCTCTTGCACATCTTTGTGCTTCGCAAGAACCCTGCAGGGTCCATACACCGGTGCGCAGGCGCATTCCTGACAGTGAGTTGACAGATGACCGTATTGCTTATTTCTCACGTTTAGAAAATGTTCTCGTAGCCGGTCATTAAGACACCTTCCTGTCTGTTCGATGTATTTTTTCCCACAGGACAGCGGGAGCTCATAAACAACAGCTTCTACGCAACCCACTGCTGTTTTACGATGATTCGTAGAGCATCCGACAGCTGACTTACGGTACGGGTACGTTAACCGAAATATTTTCGCGAGTTTTTCTGGCGCTGAAAAGACCACTATTGTGTCCACCCGGCTAGCCCTTTTCTTAAGACTATGTGCCGTTCTATGCAGATAGGGCACTACCGCTACCTTCCCTCTGTTTTCTGTCCGTTGATTTGCCGCGTCCAGAGTTGTGCTGTCTGACCCGCATCTCTTTAGCAGCTCCTGTACGACCGAAACTTGCACTGACTCCGGAAACCCTGCTGCTGATAACCTTCGCGACTGATACATAAGACTCGTATAGATCTTGTGGTGGCAAGATTTCTTTAATGCATTTTCAAAGCACAAGTTGGCAATGCTCCTCTTCACGAGCTTCGAGTGGGCGGACCGATACGGCAACAAAGGGCTTATTAGCTCTAGGTTTATACTCCGAACGCCGTTCCATGAACTCGAGCTGAATATCTAAGAAACACAGCACGTTGTCAGTAGGCTCTTCAAGCGTTAGTGTAAGCGGGCTAAGGCCTGCAGAAGAAACTTCGTAAAGGTTGCCTACTGTAGAACGTGTGTCTGGTTCGAAAAGGACTAGATCGCCATCAACGTACCTGACAACTTTAACCAGCCTGTGCTCCGACAAGGTACGCAAGATGTTTTTGTTATGGTGGGCTGTAAAAATGTTGCTTAGTATATATGCTCCAAACATGAACCGATGCAGACACCCTGCTTTTGAATGAATATATCTTCCTTCCATGTTGCATTAGTCGAGTGAAGGTAGCAACAAAGCATATCTAAAAAACCCTGAAAAGATCAACCGGCTGAATTTCGAAATGAAACCACGCCATACTCGTCTATGCACTCCTCTAGGCATGCTATACTATGCATTCTTCTACGCATGCAGTCCTTTATGTCAAAGGAGCAAGCTGATAAGATTCTGTCAGAATTTCCTTTCAGGAAATCCGCGATTTCTGCAGAGCTTTTAACCAAGCATGGGTTGTCAATATTAAAAATTCTGAGTTTTTTTTGCAAGAAAAAGGCAAACGTTTTCTGCCATGACCCGGTTTCCGAAACTATTACCCTTAATTTAAACTGGAGTTTCTGCGTTTTCGCACTAAGCATGATTCGAAGGCAATCAGACTTCGCGTTCTCAATTTCACGAACCAATTGACTCAAGGTCTGCCTTCTTGATGAGACGCTTTGTTTCTAGCTTGATCTTTCCAAGAGATACATTACGGCACTGGTTGAACACAGAGGAAATCGCAGAACAGGCTTTCTTATAAAAATCACCTTCTTTGAGGAGCCACCTTTCTTGTCCGCTGGCAAAACACACAGTCGGTTCAGCCTCAAGAACGAAGTTGTTTGTGTAACCGGTACACGTGAGACAATCGGTTAGCTGCGCAAGACCACATCGACCCCTTCAGAGATACATCGGGTCGCTTCACCTTGTGGGGCGCACTTTGAAATCAATCCTTCGCACAATGCTTAAAAGTTCCGGCGCGTGCAACCTTGGTTCTACGGCGAACTTGGGGCCAAGTACACGAACACCTTCAACGCAGTCTGGAAGACTAACCTCGCCGAAGGTTCTGATGCCGCAAGGTCCTGTAGGTTTCTATTTCGGGATGCTGAAGAGTAGGCCGGGTAAGGTCCTCTGCCACAGGAACTCCGTGCGGCTGCTGATGATCGCTAGGAAGTCGCTCCACTTCCTGCCGGCACCTTGTTGTCTCCCCGGATCGTCCACAGTCGCCCTCAGCAAACGTTTCACCACCCGGGCTAGCCTTTGCCACTCACTTCTCATTATCTTTAGGACTCTGAGGCCATGTCCAAAGGAAGGGGCAAGGCCACCAAACAACCGCAGTACTTCGTTGGGCAGATGCTTGCAGAGAATGTAGAGGGAAAGTGACCGAGCTTGGCAATCGGCGTATAAGAGAAGTGGGGCCACTGAACATGAATTTAACGATGAACACAGAAAAGAGCCCAATGAATAGAAATAAATTTCAGCATTGCCATTTGTTGGGCGTGTTTAGCGTCAGTGAACAGGGACAGAAGCGAGACGACACCACAATGCGCTAACTTCAACAACTTGATTTTCAGGAAATACCTACCTACTTACCCATGCACAGTGGCGCCACCTCAAGCTATCTGTCGGAATAGTGACATGTGTGTTAGTACCCCTTCGGTCGACTTGTTAAATAAGGAGACATATTTTTTTGGATGGTTAAAATTTGGACGATGTGGCGCCACTGTGCATGGGTTAAATAGGTAGGTGTATCCTGAAATTCAAGTTGGTGAAGTTAGCGCATTGTGATGTCGTCTCCCTTCTGTCCATAATAATAATAATAATAATAATAATAATAATAATAATAATAATAATAATAATAATAATAATAATAATAATAATAATAATCAGCACCCTGGCTACACCCACTGCAGGGCAAAGGCCTCTCCCATGCTTCTCCAACTACGCCAGTCATGTGCTAATTGTGGCCATGTTATCCCTGCAAACTGCTTAATATCATCCTTGTTCCTTGTTCGCTGGCGCCAAATATGCTTTCCAAGTCAGTTTACGAACACGCCCAAATGGCAATGCTGGAACAGGAAGACCATAGTTGAAGTGCTAATGTTGTTGACTTTGGCATCGAGGAAATATCTTGTGAAACAGAAGCTGAGCGGCGCCATAAGGTCCCGAATGATATTTTAAGGAATATTCTTACAGTACTTGTTCAGAGGTCAGGGTCTACCACCTAAGCAAGCCATCAGCAGAATGGCCAGTGATACTAATGATAACTTTGAAAAAGAAGCATTGTTGTGTAAAGTATAATCCCCATGCAAGCGATCTTGCACGCAACAGCGACAATCGACGCGTTGGAGATGGCTGTCGCGTTCGCTCGTCGCTTACAAGTCATACCCAATGCGGGCGATGACTTCGAGCGACGTCTCCCCGGTGTTGCCGGTATGAAGGCAGCAATATAGGCGCCGAAACTAGCGTGGCGCGTGCTTTATTACCTTAAGTTGGTGTGTTTTACTGTAAAAAGGCAGCGTAAAATGTTTCTGAAGGTCTTGCAGGAGGTTCTTACCCTTGTACGTATAAAAATTCAATCGTTTGCTCCTTCCATGCGACAATCAGTAGTATTTGAGTGATGTACATCCCGTTCCGGCTTCACGCTATTGGCTAGTCGCTCATAGCACTTCAGGGCGACGAGCGACGAATTCTAGATTTGCAGAATCGAGCTATCATGCGACAAGACCGAGCGATCTGTTCTAGCGACGGCCCGATCCGTCGCTCGAAGCCGTTGATCGTCGCTGTCGCGCACAAAATCGCACTCACGGGGTTTAGCCTTAACTGTGGCAAATTTAAAGTACGCGCATTTTCGTATACAATCATCATTCGGCCGATGCTTTACGGCGACGGCAAGAACTATGAAAAACCGCGAAGGCTGCATGATAAGCTGATCGGGAAAAAGGTGTCTCTATTAATAAAGATAAGCTACGTGTTAAAGGATAGTATTTCGTGTGGAACGAGTTGAAGAGGCGGAAGCTACACAACCTTGGCAGCAGGGGCTTATTGCCTTATTGGACGCATCGACTGGGCGTCTCAGTACAAGGCACAAGTAAGGAAGAAGAAGCACAGACACGGGCTTCCGGATTTTTATAGCCAGCGCACGGGCACGACATCACCGACACGCCGATAGGCGCGCAGACAGGCGATATGGCGGCTGCACGCGCTCGTATTATCAACACAAACCATCGCGCCCGCGCTATGCCGAGCACCTGCCTTAGACAGGAGCATTCGTATGTGGCATCCCTCGCTTCTTAAGCCAAAAGTCACGTAACACAAACACAATTTTTTTTCCACAGTACTAGTATAGCCTACGCACAAGATGAATGAATGAGTAAAGCCTTTATTTTAAGGAAGGGGACGGCTCTAGGCCGCTGATGGGGATTAGGAGGGAAGGGAATGTGGGTTCCCAGACTGTTGGCTGAAGCTCTTCTTCATCTCAGTCTTGGATCTTCCGCTTTATACAGGCTCAGGTGCATGTTCAGTTCCGCCGCTCTCGCATGGGCTGATCGACCCCTTCTACAATACTCGAAACAGGCCACTTTGTCCGCCATATGTCGCAATGGCTTTCTGTGTTTCAGGGTTAGTTAGTATTGCAATTCCTAGTGTTCTAATCTTTCCGTGTAGTAAATGCTGAATGTTGGATCTCCCTTGTGAAAAAGCTGCACAGCTACAAATGAGGTGTTGCAAGTTTGCTCTGCATGACTCCTGGCAATGTGTGCATCGGGTTTAAGCGTTCGCAATCGTAGCTTGTTTGGGGTTGGTGCCATTTCTCAAGTATGTGTGGTGTGTATGCAGCGTTGCCCATAACCTTATTCAAAAAAACCTCTTCCGTGCGAGTAAGCCCGCCCTTGTCGTCAAACACATGTGCTGGTGTAGCTTCTAATAATCTCCGTTTACTGTCAGCTTTTATGTTAGTACGAATGCAATGCATCAGTGCTCTGCTAGGAGAGCCTTCGGCCATCGATACACATCGGCCAAAGCGATATTACGTCGGCCAATGGACAAATTAGGAATTTTGTAGCACAGATTGCTAGCTGCAACAGTCCCCAGCTATGGATTCTGTCTATGGAGTCTGTCTATGGACAGACCGCTGTTGCACATTGTTAGCCGAATATCGAGCAAGTATGGCGGAGCGCGTCAGAAAGCGTGCCAAACGCTTGCAAAAGTGGTCGCGATTGGAAGGATTGTTTACGGGATTGTCTCTGAACGAGACCTCGGCGACATCGAAAAGTTACACAGGACCACCCTCCCTATGATCACTGGGCTACCGAAGCACACGAGGAACGAGGACGCACAAGATAAAAATATGCGATTACACGATGCCTTTACATCACTCGTACATCAGCTGGTCCGGCGGCCGTCGGACACAGGTGCTGCGTTTAGGCTAGACTTGGGAGGCATAGTGGCTACTGGCAGTATCTGCACGTGTATCACTGGTGTTATTGCTTTCATGGAAAGCTGCCCATCAAGTTGCACTTCTTGTTCGGTGGTACACTCAGGCACGGCGTTTGCTGCCCTCAAATGATCTACATGCATAAACCTTATGCGCTGTAGCACACAGACCAAAAATGCGACATCAGACACAAGTTTGATCACTTTGCCCCATACCATTTAGTGGTTCCCTTCCTGACCGATTTCCATGACTGCCTCGCCTACAGTACAAAATTCTAGCGGCACCGCGACGCCTAGCAGCACTGCTTTCAGTCTTCTTCATTTTAGCTTTCATTTCTTGCCTCATATCTGGTTTCAAGAAAGGTACGCGCACACGCAATTTCCTACCAATAAACAATTCACTCGGTAACTTACCGATGTCATTATGTTCGAAAAAAGAAAATTATCTACTTTGTGCCGCATGCTTGTGCTGCAGTCGGTCTTTTGATCAGCAAGTAGGGATTTCAAAAGAGCCTTTTTAACTGTCTGAACTGCACGTTCTGCTACGCTGTTTGACTGAGGGTGGAGTTCGAGAGTTCTTTACTCCAGTGTTGTGAAGGATTTTTTGAAATTTGGCACAAACAAGCTGGCGACCATTGTTAGTCACCACTACAGCTGGCAGACCATAGGACGCGAACACAGGGCGGACAACGTCAACTGTTTTCTTCGTTGTTGTGCTAGACATGAGTTTAACTTCTACCCACTTTGAGTGCGTGTCAACTATGACCAGAAGGGCTTTGCGATATTTTTTCAAGCAGTTCATGTGTACTCGCTCCTAGCTGCTGGACCACCACATCCCTTGCTGCAATGATGCGGCCGCGAGTGAAGCCTGGACGATGTCACAAAATTCACATTTCCTTTAACACTCCTCAAGGTCTTTGTCAATGTTAGGCCGCCGCACAATAATTCCGCGATCCGGCGTCTTCATTTTCTTAATAGCAGGGTAATAGCGGTAGGACTATAACGCTCTTTCGCAATGAACTGCGAATTACTACGCGATTGTTTCAAAGAAAGTTCACTTCTAAGGAAAACTCCTACCTTCTGATAAAATATGACTCTAGAGCTTTGTCGACTGCTTTCGGCCAACCATGCCTCATCCTATCGTGAACCATACTGAGTTCCTCGTCTTTGCCAGTTGCTTTGACTACTTCCTTAGCTGTCAGCGGCTTATATGGAATGGGTGAAAAATACTTCGCCGCTTCCTCAGTAGGCGCCCAAGGTAACCTTGACAACCCGTCTGAATTTATAATCAAGCTACTCTTCTGGTACTTAATCACATACTGATAGCTGGCAAGTAAATTTACTAGCGGTGCATTCTTGCTGCTGCAATGGTACCTGCATGTTTCATTGGGTCAAAAATGTAGGCGAGTGGTTGATGGTCCCTCAAGATAGTAAACTGCCCGCCAAACAGATATTTATAAGAGAGAGAGAGAGAAGTCATAAAGCAAAGCAGGAAGGTTATCCAGGCTGAGCCCAGTAGGCTACCCTGCACTGTGGACGGGGGAAAGGGGGTTGAAAGAGGAGCAAGAAATAAGTTCAGTTTGCACTGTTACACACGCAAGTGTTTATCACAGAGTCACTTTATGAAATTTCTGAATGCCAAACACGATTGCAAGCGCTAATGTACGCATAGTTTCGTTTTGCTGCACTTTTTGTTGGAGAAGCGTAGCGGTCAGCGCGGCTACGCCGTGCGCTGACCCGTCACATGTACGTCTCAGCGGCTTGGCTGCGTCGTACAGCTCGAGTACAAGCCGGCAAAACCAAGGGCGGCGAGAATAAACTTTGTCACCTCGTGACGTTCGTTTGTAATCTAATAGTTGGAAAAGCAGCTTTTATTCTCAAAAGTGGCAGGGAGATACAGCTGCGAGAGTGCTGAAAATCCGCTCTAGATTTTCTGGACTTGTAATGATGCTCCTAATTTTACAATAATTCCTTAATAATATATGGCCCGAGAAAGAGTAACAGTCCCATGATAAGTTACTGATTCTTTCTTTTTTAGTTTTCATCTAAACAAGATATTCAAGGGGCGCTTAGGTTTAAATTATTCCTACGTGGAGGAATGCAAAACCAAGCATTGCGACGACGCGACTCGAGTGGCCACGTTAGTAGAAGAGCGGCGACGTCACGGGACCAATAGTGCTCGTCACATGGTGCGCACAACGCAGGGTCGTGGTTTCGACTCCCACCAAAGGCCGAGGATTCGACTTCCAACCACGGTCGTAGGTTAGAGCGCCTTAACTCTATCTTAACAAACTGTACCTTAATTACCTACGCCTTAATTACCACCAAAGTTGCAGTGGCGTAACCAGAAATTTAGTTCATGGGGGGCTCACATCTAAATACATGTAGAACGAGAATTCGTTTTTCTCGGCTACCGCTGCACCAAATTTGATGATATTTGTTGCATTAAAAAAAAAAACTTACATTGTCATGACTGCTGGCTTCGAATTTTTCATTTAAGCTGTCAATTTTTTATTAAAAATTGGCCAGTATCGCAAATTTTTAGAAAACGAAAGTATCAAATTTAAAAATCTCTAACTCAACAATAAAAAATGATATCATAATTCTGTGAGTTGCACCTAATAGTACATATATAGCGTACAAAATTTATATGTTGCACATGAATCTCGAAAAATTTAGTATTATGGAAATACGGTTTTTGCTGAACCCTTGTACACAACGTAACCAATTCACGTAAGATACAAATTGACATAGCAAATTTGTCCGCTTTGACTGTTATAATAGCTGCCGTTTCCAGAACCGCGATATCTGTTCTGGATGCAGAGCTATTAGATTGTTGTAAATGTCGTGCTTCTATTTTTTTCGAGCTTTGGAATTTTTCGAAATATTTAAAACAAAATTCAGGCCCTAAATCGAAATTCCGCTGCCGACTGATACTAGAATTTCGCTTTCTCTGTCAGTTAGAAGCCAGCAGAGCAGTGCATGCCGTTGATATGAAAAATGTAAAGGCCCTAAAATGAACAAGTTGAGGACAAATATGTTAATGACACTTTGTCATTGAAGAACCGAGTTTACATTGTGAGGTTCTCCTCCCGTACTCTTGGGACAAAGGAACGACAGTGCAGTAGTGCAAACAATCACGAGGGCATATATTGCACCTTTCATAGATCAATGCCTGCTAGCCGAGTTGCTATCCACAAAACATGCCGATGGGCGCGCAACAAGTCTAGAAGTCCGACTCACCGCGACCGGATAGCGAGCGAATATGTTCGCCCCATGCTGTTTCCCAACGCCTGGTCGTTCGCGCATACGGTCACGCGAACGGTGGCGCGTTCGAAGGCAGGCCACGCGAGGCTGTCTCGCAGAAGCATGGATCGGCGCGCGCGCGGGACGTCCGCGGCGTTCGCCGGTCCGCCGCCCAGAGAAAGTGCCTTGTCGCTCGGCGCCCTGTCGGCGGCGTTAGAAGCGCAACACTCGCGCCTTCTCTCGCACTGCGCGTCAACCACTCCGACCACCGCGGGCGCCAGGCCACGCCGCGAAGCCGGATTACAGGAGACGCGCCATGCGGGAAAAACTTATCAGGGGACGCGCGAGAGTCGCGCATCCCCACAACATTCTTTTACATATGCAACGGCCAATGAAAAATCTCAATGACGCTGTCATTTGTTCCAATGTATTAGGCAGGAGCAGCTGTCACCGGTCGTGTATCGTGAGTAATTGTACCGAAATTATAGTCGCAACAGAGAGCACGTATAAAAAGAAGGAGTTCTGCAAAATATACGAGGGCGAGTCAAATGAAAGTGAGCAAATGCGAATATATGAGAAATGGGGTACTTTATTTAAAAGTAGTCTCCATGAGCATTTATACGTTTGTCCCATTGACTAACCAGTCGCGTGATTCCTGTCTCATAAAACTCCTTGGGTTGCTTCTTCAAAAAGTCTCCAACTGACTCTTTCACGTGATCGTCCCACACGAATCTGGTTCCCTTGAGCTGTATTTTCGGTTGCCACAAAATGTGGAAGTCGAAAGGCAATAGATCTGAGCTGCATGGCGGATGTTGCAGCGTTTCCCACTTGAACTTTACCAGCCGTGTATTAACCAGATCAGCGACGTGGGCACGGACATTGTTGTGGAGCAAGACAGCTCCATTAAACAATTTTCCACGTAGTTTGTTCTTGATTGCGACACGCACCCGTTTTGGCGTTTCACCATATCGTAAACAATTGATAGTCTCTGAAGATTTAGCAAATTCTATCAGTAATGGCCCCTGATGAACGAAAAAACGTCAACAGCTTTCCGGCGGAAATGACGGCCTTTGCTTTCTTTGGGCGTGGTGAATTCGAATGTTTCCACTGTAAACTTTGCCGTCGTGTGTCAGGCTCGTAGTAGTGGCACCATGGTTCCACCTCAATCCCAATTGCAGACAAGAAGTCGTCACCTTCATTGTGATACCGGATCAGATTAGTCAAGGCAGCGCCGAACTTCTCCATCTTCTGGCGGTGGTTTAAAATCTTGGGCATGCATTGGGCACACAAAAGCCGATTACCGAGATGTTCATGAATGATGACATGAACCGAACCATGGCTGATGTTCACATGCTTTGCAAGTTCATCGATGCTTATCCTCCGTTTTTGTCTCATCAGCTCATCAACCTTCGCAATTTTGTTGGGGGTGATTGCCCGATTGCTTTGGCCCGGTCTTGGATCGTCTTTGCAACTTTCACGTCCTTCTTCGAACCGTTTGCTCTAATAATATGCAATGTTCAAAGTACATGGCAGCAATACGGCAACTAATTTCTTTTTGGGAAACACCATCAGCTGTCAAAAACCTCACGACACCACGCTGTTTAACTATTGGAGTGTCCATTATGTCACGCAACCATGTTCAACACAGTGTATGAAAGCATTCACGAACATTTATCCTCAAACATGCATGTCATTTTTGTGAATGAGAGATGCCCGTGTGCTACGCGCGTGCCTCGCACATAATGAACCGAACCATTATTGCGTGGGGTGGGTAGGCTCACTTTCATTTGAGTCGCCCTCGGACATTATAAATGCGAAGATACAATGGAATATACAAACGCGAAGATACAGCTTGACAAAGTGATAAAGGGGACGTTGCCAGGAGAAACCGCTTGAAATTTTATTCTTTCCTCGAACTATAGAAGAATGGAACCTCATCCCTTTCGATCATCTGAACTCTCCTGAATCAATTCAGACTCATTAGTGTTTCCTAAGCAACATTGCTGTTTTTGCTATATTGTTTCATTTCCTAAGTTTTATACCTTGCAATTCTGCCTTTTGTACACTGTAAAAAAAATTTGCCTTACTTTACAGAAAATTTGCTGGTAATTTGTGACCGAACACTCTTCCGTAAATTAAGAACGGTCATTTCCGTAGAACGGACAACTGTAAAAAAAGAGACCGTAATACAAGATACGAGTGTTTCTGTATCTAGAAAACGGAAGACTCTGTATTCTGAATCTGTACTATAACCGTTAAAGTACGGTGCTTCTCGTATTCAGAAAACGGAACACACCGTATGCTGAATCTGTGCTATAACCGTTAAAAAACAGGTGCTTGCCGTATTCAGAAAACGAAAGACTCCGTATACTAAATCTGTACTATATCCGTTAAAGTACAGGTGCTTCCCGTATTTCATCTTGCAGAGCATATCCATTCGAAGAATGTGCCATCGGGCACAAAATTGCCCAGGACGTGCGAGAGTCGACCGAATTTCATTGGTGTGCTATTTGCTGGGATCAGCCGTGCCACCATCTGCGTTCGGAATGTGCATACGTGACCCACTGTTTTCAGCGGTCTTGAGCAGAAATGCAATTTGGTCAACGCTCGCACTTCCAGGGTACTTTTGTCCACGATAGTACATCTCCTTTAATGCAAATGTAATGAAGGCAGCTCATAGTCAAAGCAGCAGGTCACCATTGAGAAAATTGTCTTGCCAACACACTGACATGGCTGCAGAGATAAAACACTTTGCACTTTGTGATATGAATGCACTGCACAGCATATATACAAAAAGGTGCAACATTTCAGTCCTCAAGTTCTTAGATCACAGAAGCAACTTTATTTGCTTCAATCACTCGTCTTGCACTTCTTCCTGGTGAAAGTTGTTCTTGACTCCAAACACTTGCAAGGATAAACTTGCTGCTGTTAGGAGAAACAAATAGTATTCGTGAATATCCATCCTAAAGAAAGCGGCAAAAAAGTTTAATCACAGAACACGACAAAGCAGTAACTTCTGTGTTAGAAAAACATGTAAGTAGATCAACATTGTTGGCACAAGGGATGTTGCTGTAGCCAACATTTCGACATAGGTGCTTGTCATTAGGGTAGCAAATGTTTTCCTTGGCTGTGTTGTGGGATTGTGCATATCTCACTGGCCCCTAGCCTCATTGGGGGAGAAGTAACTGGTGCATATAATAGGTCAAGAGAAGCCAAAGTGTTAAAATAAAGGAAGGAAGGGTGTGCTTAGCAGTGGTGATTGTGATGGAGCGGGTATGAGCAATGCTGTCAGTACTTGCCAAGAGTAGGGGTGACCAAAACAGAAAACGATGTACACATGTATGCAGTCATTAATCCAGTAGAACCAATCTTCCCAGAAGACAAAATAGGTATCAAGATAAACAGTTTGCACTTTTGGAAAAGGTAAACGAAGAATTAAGGAAAATAAATTTTGTATCAAGATGCATCTGGTTAAGATCACTGCAAATGGTAAATGAAGGCACATTATGAATATATATTTTGTTGAAAGCCGATGAAGAAAATATATATTAACCAAATATTAAAAAATAGGGACATTAAAATTAAACTGGATATGACCATAAAACAGTAAAGAACAGCCTGTGGAAAAAAATGGGATGGATAATATAACCAGGTGCAAGATTGCAAAACGTCGAGTGCTGTTTATATTCATGCTGCTGTTGACGGCTTCAAGTTTCTGTCTTCCTGTGGAACCTTTGTCTTACTTGAACAAGGAAATGGGTCATTTTTTAAACAAGCCAGTTCAAATGCAGTTCAAAGCTTCAGCGGTGTTATAATGAAAGAAAATATTTTGGTCAGTTCTCCTGCTCATCTTGAAACTTATTGTGCGCAACAAACAGGGACGAAGAATAGAAGAAACACAATGTTAAGCGCTCGTCCTTGTGTTTCTTCTATTCTTCGTCCCTGTTTGTTGCGCACAATAAATTTCAAGATGAATTTGTTCCAACTAGGCCGACTCGCAGTCTTGCTTCAGTTCTCCTGGGTGTGCTTTCATTCACCAGTTATTTCCACCGGTGTAAGTTCAAAATTTAATGGTCTAAATGGACCTTAGCTCCTGGCAAACCATTAGCTGGTCTTTCTTTCAACACAGATGCCTGCACATTATATGTGTTGGCAGGAGTGCTAGCGAACTACATTATACTTGTTGCCACAACCAAAGTGAAACTTCGTAACAGTGATTGAAAAAAAAAACCAGCATTCCACAATACTGATTCAAGTCGTCTGGAAAAGTTGCTTAAGTTAACATACACCCCCTACTCCACCAGACACAATTATTCACCACACTGACTCTCATGGTGTCAACCATGCTATTACAACACTAGGCATCAAGTGAGGAGAATTAGGGGATAAGAGGGCACAATGCTTTTTGTTAGAACATCAAATGTGCTTTACATAAATGCTACATTCCAACTAACAAAGGAGCAACCGGTTTGTGAGATAGTGACCAATGCATACGAAAGCTAATGACATTCTGTGCAGCAGAATGTTGACGATGAGGTGTTATGCGCACAAGTGTACTCTTTCACACAAAATGACATCCTGCACTCAAACCTTGTGCCAATATTAGAGTTTGAAAAACACCGTAGTGGAAAGCAAGGAGTGCTAAATTTGTTGAAAATTACTAAAAATTATTCGATTATTCATTATCCTTACTGTTCGTTAAAGATTCACGGATTGTTCCCTATGGGTGCTGTAAACAGGCACCCTGCTTTTACAGTGGTAGCAACAATGATCTGTGGCACAGACAAGAATAAATGCTCATGAAGTTTATGCAAGAGTATATCCTACAAATTACACCCCATTTCACATTCCAATATGGTAGAAGAGGAAGACGAAAAAAACTACTTTCTGGTGGAGGATGCATACCCCAGAATAGAAGAAACAAGTGTACCCTAACCATTGCTGCTGCCGATGCCTGTGCACTAGCAGTTACATATAATATGGCAGTTACAATTGTTTTTCCGCAAGCACTGCAAGCTGCGGCCAGTTTACCAGTACACAGCTGTAATAAATTTAGGGCAAGCTAAAGCTCTCTAATGGATTTATCTCATATGACACAATTGGAATGCAATATTCTGCAAATAAGTGAAGCGCGATGTGCCATCCCATACAATGAAACACCTTTGAAAAATCTGAATCACCACCTGCACTCTTAGGCAAAGTTACACCCTTTGGAGTGCCCCTTCTGCCACACAACAATAATCGTTATTTGCCTTGATGCGTTTCCTTTCTTGAAGACGCCACGCCCGCTACTTTGTTGTCGGGAATGCTATCATGCTGATAACGCGCATGCCGTTCGTTACTGGAAAGCACAGGGCTCGCAGCGTTAAACAAAGAAAATGCATAAAGGCAGATGACAATTATCGTTGTGTGGAAGAAGGGGCACTTCAAAGGGTGTAACTCTGCCTAAGAGTGTGAGCCGTGACGAGGGAAAAGAGTGTGTTCTGTGTAAAGTAGTGCACCTGTATAACCTAAAGCTTTGGAGAATGCATTTAGTATGAGCTGGGAAGGTTCCTAATTTTAATTGCACACAGTGAAAACCTCCATGCAGTTTTGCAAAATGCAAACCCCCTACCTTTTTGTTGTTCAAGCGTAATGACACGTAGGGCCATAACATGTACATTATGGGTTTCGTTCCCAAACAATCAAAGTGAATAGCACCACCCTAAGTGTTATGTGCCTTCTTGTTAGTGTCGAATGCTGCGATCGGCAGAGAAACGGATTTCTGGAGCAATATAAAGTATTAGGTACTGTGATCTCAGTTCTTTCACTGCTGTTTAAGCATTATCGGGTCCTAAAGTAAAGAAACGAGGAATAAATACATGCATATTTTACGCTACAACCCTCATAAGTATTTAGTAGTCTGGATTATAAAGGATTCCAGATTTACAATGCAGGACAGATTTTATTCCACTGAAAGAATGGCATCATGCCAATGATTCTGCATTTGGTGCTATATTTATTTGTATTTAGTTCAGTTGGAATGTGCGTGTATCGTCAGCGATATCGCTTGACATGTTTTATATTGACTGTTTTCTAAATTTAGGCAAATTCGTATTCGCAAATAACCTTGTATGACACCAAGAACTTGCTTAGCAGGAGTATTTCTAACATTTGCAAGATATGAGGCTCTTGAATGCATATCTCAGCCTGGGGTACACGCCGCCCCCTAATCTCATCAGCAAGTTTCTGGAACTCATCTACGAGGTTTCTTATGATGAATGTAAAGTTGCTTGAATGGGGGAAATAGGGAATTTATAACAGGTGAATTATGCAGCATAAGAATGATGTCAGCAAGAAGCAAGCATCAAGAACTATAAAATGAAGACTATAAAATGCAAGAATTATTTGGGATGATTTAAAATTCTGGCATTGGAACGAAATGTCTTTCAATCGATATATAAACTCTGATTATTCACTCTACTACCACTGCCTTCATTAGAAACATTCATAATCATTATCCTATCTATGCCACATCATCCTAGCTAATATTCAAGCCTTCATAAGCTGCTTTTTTTACTGCTAATTCTCTGTGGGAAAGAGGTGTCCGTATGAAGACCATATCATATACTTATTACCCGTTTTTTGATAAATGATAAGGGAAAAACTTCACACCAAAAATGCATTGAGCTTGAGCAAGTTCTGCGTTTGATGCTGTTGATTCTTTTTTCCCTTTGCCATCATTGACCCACCTGGTTAGCTAAGTAGACAGAAAAGCTGCAGGAGAAAGGTGGGGGTGCCAAACCAGACTTGTGCCCCAGGGGACCTTTTCACGGTCACTGGAGGAACTGCCTGTGGCCTCGGCATCTTCCTTGAGGGCCACGGCCATGTCTAAGAAACCTTGTCTCCACAGGCTGCACAAAGAAAGATAATTTGCTGAGCTAAGTCTTTTTCTTAAAAGAACCCATTTAAGTTGTATTCTTTTTCTTAAAAGAACCCATTTAAGTTGTATTTGTGGCTTTGCACCACAAAACTGACACATGACTGGCCACTCAAGACAGTTTATGTGTATCCGCAGGCTTATTCCTTGGAAAAACACTTTTATGTAGCACACAATGAGTAACAGTAACAAAAAAGTGTATCAGGAGGCTTTCATATTGCTCTACAACTTTTCATTGACACATTTCATTTAATTATTTGAGATATTTAATAACTAATTAAGAATTATGTAATTAGGCAGAATGCACAATATAATCAGAGTATCTCCAGGCGATGGCAAACATTACCTTCATTTTGTCTAGTTACATCGCATTTACATATTTCTAAATCTTGGTGCATGATAGTTAAGACACCCTGTAGATCAAAAAACAATATTAAAATTTTCATAATCATCTCTTGCGTGTTATTGGTGGCTATGGCTGCTTCAAGTTATTCTTTCAGTATGGTACAAGCAGTTTTGAAGTGAAATTGTTTTGCATCGAGGGCATGTAATCTAGGCAATCAAGCAAAAGGTCAAGTTGTGTTCACTATTCAGATGTTTAACTAAGAAGCTGCAGGAAAAGGAAACAAGACACAATACCTAATAAACAATGCAAAATTTGAAAATTTAAACTGAACAAGAAACCAGTTTTTGAAAACACAGAAAAAAAGCCAGCAGCTTACATCGAATACACCCTTGCTATGTACTCCAAGTGAAGTTGTTACCGCAATGCTTGGGCACCATATGAACGTAACAATCAACAACTTCGAGCAGAATATTAACACCACTAAATGAACTGGCCTTTGAAGATTCTTGATCTGAAATCCTCAACGACTTCTTCTGGCGTTTAATCTGTCAAGCTCAATCTGTATTCTCAAAAGCTGGCTCTCGGCCATAATTTCTCTAAATGCAACATCAGCTTAAATCTCAAGATAGGGTTGACCTGTAAATAAAGTGGATAATGCATGGCAAACATCATGAACTCTCTTACATGTTAACCAAAGGGTTCACTCATGCAGCCATGAAATTGTGATGCAGACACGATATATTGAAGCTGGTTTTGTGAAGTGTTTCATGCTTCCAAGGCTTCTTCAGTTGTGAAAGCTGTCTCCGTTAGCTAAATAAGCGATGAGAATAAAAAAAGAACTTAAACATGCTCACAATATGTTGGCCATTTGCAAGTAAACAGCAGCCTTTTTGGGCACCCAGGTTGCCTGGTGCAAATCTACTATGCCACAGTACTTGCGTTACCCAGTACCAGCCACTTTAAAACGCAATGTGTTCAGAGCCCTTTCCCTCTGTTTGTCTGCTTTGGAAACAGTTTAACATGTGTTCAGTAGGCGTCGAGAAAGGGGACAGAAAACACTGCGCACCACTGATTTCTAACATGTTTCGCTGGATGCAGCACACCGCACCAGATGCAGGTGAAGCCAGTGGAAATGCGATGTCATGCAGTCGCTTGTCCTGGAAGCAGGGCATATGGTGGACTAACTAGTGCGTGCGATCAGATAATATTGCTGCCGAAAAACTTTTCTTTGTGGTTTTTCACATTTTAGGAGGTCTCTACATGTCTGGTAAGCACTTTTATGACAATCTGAACCCGTATACGATAGTGTTCTCTTACATCAAGTTTTTTCTGATTTACCAGTGTTTCCATTGCACGCCACTTATGTTAGCGACACTGTGGACACTACAATGGAAAAATTCTGGACACCTCGAAACACTGCTTGGGTAGTTTATGGCACATCAGGCAGGCATGTTAGGGGAAGAAATGCTACACACCCGTGCAACAAAGTGCTGCCGCAAAGTTGTCAAGCACCAACTTCTGGGACAAGGCCGGCTTCAGTCGAGGGCGCCCGATGTGCTGTTCATCCCCTGTAGTAGAGATCAGTGGCGTGGACCCTTTTATACTGGCTGTCTTTTCTGGTCGGAACCTTGGCAACAGCTTCCACCATACTTTTTTTGAACCTGCAACATGTGCAGAGAAAGTCACATCACTGTGCGTTGATTGTATGGCTTTATTGTGCTACACATTCTATCAAATCATTAAGAAATACAGTTCACACATTTTTACTTCTGTATATAGACAGTCTAGTTGCTATACACGCGAAACATTAGCATTCCTCTGACAGAATGCAACAATAGAAGCGTACACTGTAAAGCTACACTAAAATTTAAATTGATGTGACACCGCATGAGCATACAGTATGCTTACTGTATGCTTTAGCCCTGTGTCAAGTAAAAGTTAATTGTCAATCATTTATGGCGTATTTCTACTTATTCTGGGTCATCAAACTGTACAATCAATGTTCCAAGTTTACACAATGTTGGCTTTTGATTGCCTATGTGATCCGTTTCCTACTCACGCATGCAGTAATCCCACTGTATTAAGGAAAAAGAGAATAGGAAATGCCGTGATAATCTTCTACATTTGATGAGGGCAGGAGCAATGACCAATAGCATGTGGTTGAAGCTACATAAATACTCAGTTTTCACACAGCTTAATTTTTTAGCAAGTAATAAAGAGCTATCCTGTGTACCTCTGCATGACCAATAAAATCTGACTACTTGACACTGCACTAAGGCTGCCGCTTGGTACTGTTCGGCAGTTCAGCTTTGGTTTTCTGATATACAGAACTGTTTAGGTACCAGTAGTTTACTTTGCGATAAAATGGAGCTTGGAGCACTGGTCATTTGCACATAAATAATGCGACAGTAAATATAACACAAGGATAGGAATATGGGTCTCTTGGAAAAAGTACATACACATTATGATTATAATGTGATGTGATGCCACAATGAAACAGAAAGCAACGCATATAAGTGGACGGTGCTTCCATGCCACCAAGGTTATTGGACAGACAGTACTTCAGAAGTGCCCGCAACACAATGTGTTGGCGGGCTAGTTGGTGTGAATCCATAAATACTTTGTTAAGCGCAAAACAATGGACACAAGAAAGACGACCAGCACAAGACGCTACACTCAACTGACATCACTTTATTGCGTCGCTCCTTTATAAATAGTAGAATCTAGAAGAACATCCGCAGTGAGCACCATGTGCAGAGACCACCAACAACCAATCACAAGAGCGTACTCATGCGACGGGATCCAAAAAACCATATTGAGCACTGCACAAGGTTAAAGAAGGCACACTAATGCACTGTGACCCCAATGACTGTATGAAGAAAGCTTCCGATAACTCTCACGCGGTGGTATCACAGCACTTTTTCAAAATCGTAGTATCACGAAACATGGCTTTGAACTTCCATATTTTACAATGTTGAGCCAAATGGGGACCTGTGCCTGTTGGTATGGATCACTTAGGTTCGCAATGTTTCGTGATGCTACGATTTTGAAAAAAGAGCCGTGATGCCACCGCCAGAGAGTTATCGGAAGTTTTCTTCATACAGTCATTGGGGTCACAGTGCATTAGTGTGCTTTCTTTAACCTTGTAAAGTGCTCAATATGGTTTTTTTTGGATTCTGTCGCATGAGTGTGCTTTTTTGATCAGATGTTCGTGGTTCCTGCACATGGTGTTCACAGCAAATGTTCTTCTAGATTCTGCTGTCTACAAAGGAGGGACGCAATAAAGTGATGTCAGTTGAGAGTAGCGCCTTGTTCTGTCGTCTTTCTTGTGTCCGTTGTTTTGTGCTAAAAAAGCAATGATGTATTCCTTGTGTGTGTTTGAAGACAGCTCCACATGCAGTAGCGTATCCAGTATTGCTGCCCAGTGGTTTAGCTCGCCGCAGTTTGAAGTGCCACAAAACATAAGGAGAGAAACCTGCATTATAGTCTTGTTGCAAACAAGAATATAACGTGAAGTGCATTCTGAGGCCAGAAACTATAAAAAAAATTTCCTGATGCACCGCTGTGCAAGGTTTTATAGCAAAGTCAAATACATTTAGTGTAAATATGACACTATGATGGTGCACAATGGTGGTAATCTGTAATAATATAAAAGGTGCCTTAATGTTACAACAAAAGCTGACATTACTTAATAATAGCCCTGTAAAATTTAGCATGCAGGGGCACCGCTTGGTTAAACAATAGTGATGTATTGTCTATGTACACAAGTATTACCCACGCATTTCTGCCATTGTCTAAATGGCATAAATGAATGGGTAATACTTGTATACATAGATATTACATCTCTATTGTTTAACCAAGTGGGTAAACTATGTCTGCATGACACAAGACTAGAATTAAACCATAAATTATATATAGTCACCCTAACAGTAACACCTCATTTGAACTTCACAGTAAGAGACGCCTGTTGATGCCAGCCTCCCCCAATGCTAAACTGTGCTGCATGCTCTACAGAGAAATTATAGTGGTATCACAACTCTGAAGCAATTCAGGACTGCAGCACTGTAGAAGACGTCTAAAAATGTCCCATTTCATGTATAACAGCCTGAATTGCTTGCACATCTTACCAAGTGCAAATTAAAATTTCTTTTTGTTTAGCATTTTTGCCTGCTAGACCACAATCCAATGTCATCAATATATTAACATATTACCTCAAAGAACCTAATTTGGCTTATAGATTAACACCTTTGCATACTGCCACAGCTGCACTCTGTCATATGCGTTGCAATCATAAAGGAGTGCTGGTCCACCAGCACTCCAATGTCACTAACAGTGATCACCTACACAGCTAAGTGAACGGTCATGATTCAGGTGGCACATAGCTATGAGAAAAAAAAAATCCACTCACCTTGAGAGCTATAATACTGCAATAACTTGAGAGAGATGGACCCATTGCAGGCAGCAGACCTCTTCTCAGCTCCAGCACAACAGCAACTTGCCTTTCAGTAAAAGAAAAGGATTGATTAGTAATGATAAGTTACCTTGTTTTTGCTGAGTATCAATACAATCTGACTTTCATGCATATCCACTCTTCGCTTTAGTAATACAACTGAATTATTCGTCAAATAAAAGAGTCTATGATGATACCATTCGCTTCTCTTGTATGTCCAAATTTTTTCGCACTGATACCCCGTTTACTGCTTGCTTACTGACACGAATGCCTTGACTGCCGACATCATTCGAAGGAACACGTCTTGCTGCACCGCAAACGGTGCAGCAAGACGTTTTTTTCTGGTCACAATTAAAACGTGCACCCAAGCAAGAAAGTAACGATCACAGGTAGTGAGCGACTGCTATTGCCTCGAACGTTTATTTCCGTATTTTAACAGAAGTTCTTGTATCGGATACAGTATGCTCTCAAGCCAATACAAGCGTCAACACAAGAGCTCAACTGAACGCAGTTTTATTCTACGCTTTTAACGCGAGTGAACAAAAGGTTAGAAGTACCTCACGGAAATTGAGATCGAGCCAATCGCGCTACGACTGGAATCGATCTGAAAAGATAGGTTGATCCCTTTCCCCATTCGTGCGTGATTTTTGCCCTAAGAGGTTGCATAGTGGTCTTTTGAAACAATATTTCTGTTCGCGACACCGGCTTACCACACATCATTTTAACACCTACGTTATGAAAACCAAATAAGATTAAAATGGGCTTACCTCATGAGCAAGTTACGAGCGCCCGTAGACTGTTGAACAACCGTTGAGAGCAAGCAGGCTATCCGTGTCCAAGCGCATACGTGCACCCAAACACAGGACAACTTCTTCGATGCCGCAGCGAGCAGAGTTTTGTACACGAAGTGAAAGACATCCAGCGCAAATATCTCCGCGCGATGACGGCAAATAACGAGCGCACAAGCGTACACAACACAGCAACAAATTCGGAACTTTGCCAATTCGAACGTGCCGAGACCCAAGCAGCGTAACCATCCATCGTTTCTGTTCTTCGCTCCCGATGCGTCAATCTCTCTTCCTTGGGGTCTTGCTCCATCCTTGAGTACAAATCCAGAGATATTTACGGCGAATTAAATACATTTACAACACGACTCGAAAAATGCCGGCTGACTACGCATGTGCATCTCCGTCTGCCACTCCAACGGACGCGCAGCGCGCGCTGCCCCCTGGTGCCGCACTCTGAGCGCTGAGAACCGAACAGAATCAGTTTCGTTTTCGCATTTGTGCTCTAGTTACTGGAACTGCAATATAATTGCTTGACAATTAATTGAATTCTAAAAGAGGAGAACGCTTTCTCTCCCACAAGTTAGTGCGTTTTATACAAAGGGAGAGAGAATTCAAAAGGCAGAAAGGCAGGGAGGTCAACCAAAGCATTCGCTACTGGCGATAGCGAACCCCTGTGCTACAATGAAGTGCAAAGCAGTGCACTGCGATGCGTCCATAAGCTCGAGTACAGTGATAATTTGGGCGGGTTGGTGCATGTAATGAACGGGTAAATAATGAGTTGTGTCATAACATTACCCATGCATAAAGCACGTGGAACTAATGGTGTTGCATTCTAGGTCAAAAAGAAATAAAGCTTGAATCGTTACATCTCGACACTGGGCATTCTTTCTTTCCGAAATATTTTTTTCTTCTTTTTGACAGTATACACAGTACTAGCACGGTAATAGGTCCTTCATCTTCAGTCACCTTCCAGTAGTTTACATACATGTCGGTGCATGTTAGCGTTCTTTATTCTACCGTACAAGAACGAGCGCGCTTACCGGTCTTGTTTCAAGATGAAGCGCCAAATGTTTGCGATTACATCTTACCGCAAGAATTAACACATGAACAGTGAAGATTATGCGTAATCGATTTGTCTCAATGAATGGGCAGTTATTGTCAGAGACGAGATATTTTGTAAATATCATGGGAATGAGTTCAGCCAACTACATTGCAGTTCAGCAGTGCCCTTTGACACTTGGGTTAATTGCTTGCCGCATTCGAAAATTTCCTCCGACTGTTGTACTTGGATCTATAGGCCGCCATTCCCCTTCGAGACCATTTATTGCCAAATGTAAACGCAGTTACGGTCATTATACCACTCCCTGCGTTTCGGTGCTGATTTAGAGTGCGCACAATTTTTGGCGTATAGAGCACCAATGTCATTCCCAGTGCACCAGCACCTGAGTGCCGCAAGCTTGTTTACGTATGCACGTATGTCCCCGGCTCTTCATTCAGTTAAACATATATGCTGCGTTATTAACTACAAAGCGCTTAATTTGAGAACATTGCGAGAACACGCATATATTTGCGCATATGATCAGCGTTACTAAGCCCATATGCGCGGCAAACTGCGACCGGAATAGAAGATGCGTATATATATTTACACGATCTGTTATTGCAGCTTTTGGTAGAAGGCTAGCTCTCACATTTTGTACGCATCTTCATAATGCGTACAGTTTGCGTGTTCAATAAGGTGTTGTTAGCTGAAACTTTATGAGTACGAGCGCTCATTCAGACAGCTTAAATTTTCTCACAATATTCGGATGTTCACATAACAAAAATACGGAATTCTCTCTGTTTCGTCCAAAACAGTGTATAGCCGTTATATGATTACAGTGAAAATGTCCGTAAAGCTGAATACGGAGAGCACTTTCCGTATATTAACGGCAGATTTTGCCGTATTTTTGAAATATGACATACTTTCCGTATTTTTATCTGCAGTTCTCCGTATAATGACAGAAATCCCCCGTAAAATTACGGAAATTTTTTACAGTGTACGCGTATTTTTTATGTACTACCTTGCACCTCCTGCTTGGGCCACACGGCCTGCTGTATGACGTAAATAAAATAAAGAGTGTCACTGGAAAGAAACTTCACTTCACTGCAAGTATACACAAAAGTCGCAACAAGATATTTAAGTGTACGTATAAGTCTCCAATAAATATACGTGTCTAAGAAAAAGTCACTATATATAATGCATCAAACAAGGCAAATACACATGTTATGCAACCGCACATTCACAGATCCTAGCACCCCCTCCCTCCCCTCCCCCAGATGTATCGCGCGCGACAGGGGGCGGCGCGCTTCCTCTTTGCTTTTCTCCATTGCGCACACAAGACTGAGTCCCCATCGTCAGCTCACCCATACCACCGCTCCCCCCCCTCGCCCTTACGTTTTCACTCGCACATGCAGCATGCGGAGTGCGGTCACGATGTTATCGCCCTTGGACTTTATACGGTACAGGAGGGCGACGACGACGGCAGGAATGCGCCTGGAGGGTGCATTTAACTGCTATCGCCATAATAGGACAAGAGTATTCGTCAACTGAGCCGTCCCATGAACCTTTACTTTCCGGAAAAGAAGTAATGAAATCGAACTTTGATCATGCGGCAATTCGCTGTGCCGCAACAATGTATTTCCTTTTGGTGGAGCCGGAGCACTGAAATGAAAAAAAAAATGTTCAGAAAGGAAAGCATGTTGGCCCCAATCGAATGCCTACTTTGGGCACCTAATGTGGCTATCGAAGGAATATTGAAGAAAACGTGAGACGCTGGGTCAACCGAGAACCATACGCGTTGTTAGGAATGGCCGTACGGATTGACAACGTGCCAGCTATTTCAGCCCGCTTGCACGTGTTCCTATCCAACCGGACGGGGCGCACTTCAGAGAACTGAGAATAAACCGGCAGCCGCATGGCGCGGGGTCAGCTCAGGAATGTGGTACTCGGCCGCGCCACCCGGGGCAAAGAAGAGTTCTACGAAGCCCTCTGACGTCGGCTCCGGACCTTTACACCTGTGTGTGTATGCAACACGAGTATGTGAGCCCACCTCCTCCAAAAGGGCGGGTCATCTTCGGTGACGTCGAAAGGTGACGTCGAACGATGACTGGACGAACGTTTCCGTTCGCTTGGAATCAAGGGGGGGGGGGGGGGAGGGGAGGGCAAGTGCTTATAAACAGCGGTTGCCGGCTGCTAGGGTGTGCTCGTCGTGGTGAGCTGAGTGCTCGCTGTCATGCTCGAAATGTACTAGTGAGCTGTGTGCTCGTAAGCTGTTTGCTGTATGCGTCGTCTTGCGTGCTCCATATGGGAGTCACGCTAGACTGTCGATGTATGTCTTGTTTTAAATGTAAATCCTGCAAATAAATCCTGCTCTCCTAAGTCCCGACGGAGAGTCAAGCTCCTTCCTACAGCTACGACTGCCAAATCTAATAGCATACTGCTCGGTATCTTACACCGGCCAGGCAAGACTTTCCGGAGAGGTTGCGCTCAAGCGAACGCGCTGCAATCCGTCGAGTCCCCACAGTGATGGCGGCGAGTGGCCATTGTTTCTTTTCTCGTCTGCTAGTCAGAAAGCATCCAAAACACTGCCAGGTGAAAATCCACTCGGCCAGAACAAACCGAAGGCACACTGAAGTGCGCCACGCGGTGCTCCGGGCGACACACGAAAAACATATGCGCTTGGCTGGGTCTGGCAGCCGGCGGGTAGGGTAACGGGAACAAAAAAAATTGAAGTAGCTCAATGTGTACGCGCGAATAAAACTGAAAGCAGAAAAAATAATAAAGAACGTAGTTACCTTGGCTGGCTTTAGTGTCTTGACATGGATGCTTTGGCGTAGGTGAACAAAAATGTTGGTATTTTTTATGCGACATGACGGCACAAATGAACCACCACAACGCTTCGTCTTATCAGACCTCACTGCGTGCTTTGTAAACTTGTCTGATAGTGTGTTGATTTGGCTTGTCTCCTTGTATGTTCCGATGTAAGACTTTAGAAAAGTCAATGCACCTTTGGCGTCAAATGTGTAACAGCATTAAACCCACAATGTTACGCAACTGAAAATCTAAATCAACTTTGGAAATGTCAATGCACCTTTCACATCAAAAGTTTCTGAGATTTATACACATAAAGTTTCGGAATTGACATCATGCATGCGCTAAGTAGATTTCGCGGCCTCCGCGAGGTGCCGCGGCGAGCCCGTTCTCCATCAAAACGTCCTTGAAACTTTGTGCTCAGATAGGGCTCCTTGCGTTATGTGACTTCCAGTACATGGGCGTTGCCGCGAAATCCAGCCCGACTTCGCAATGTTCGTGGTGAAATGTCTTGTCGTGAGTGAAAAACACATTCTAGACAAAATCCAGAATGATTTCCGGCGCCGGGGGTTGCATTGCTCGGCGTTACCTGGACAGCACGAAAATATTTCGGGGGGGGGGGGGGCTGAAGCCCCATAAGCCGCTCCTCTGGCTACGCCGCTGCAAAGGTTGTGGGTTTGGCTCCCACCAAAGGTCGAGGGTTCAACTCGCAACAAAGGTCGGGGGATCCAGTGCCTCAACTGTGCTATAAATAACTGTGTCTTGATTAACTTCGCTTTAATTAACACCAATGTCGGGGATCCGACTCCTACCAAAGGTCGTGGGATCGAGTGCCTTAACTCTACCTTAATTAACTCTAAATATCGTAGGTTCGATGACTTTGGCCATGTCGACAGCGGATTTTCCACCTCTTAAGCCATATAATGCTTAAAACAAGCAATTATGATTTTGCATTGACGCTTGACTGCGAGAATATGTGAGGGACGGCGATTGTGGCTGTGGAAATGCTTTAAAACACCAGAAGGAGAAGATGTTCACTCCGTCACCGATCCTGATTACCACGCGGGCAGTAAGAGCAGCGAGATGCGTGCGTCAGGCGCGTCACCTCATCGAGGGCGACCGCCGGCTCCTCCATCCGCCGAGTCGGGGGATGCGGGGAAAAACGGCGCGAGACCCGACGCGTCCTGCGTCCCGCGTATTGCTGCCCGCGCGGTACGAAGGGAAGAAGAGAACAACTAGGTGGTCCAGCCACGTGATGCGTTTCCGGCCAATGGGAGCTCGCGCGGCTTCCCCACGCGCATGCGCCCTCATCGGCCGGCGGACGTGCGGCCCCCACACGCGCGCGCGCCTCGCAGACCCGCGTCTAGTGTTTTGCGAGCCAAGTGTGTGCGTGCGAGTGTGTGCTGCTGCTGCCGCTGCCGCCGCGCCTCCCGCAACGGTCGCATGCATGTTGTGCTGTGAGTTTCCCAACATGGCGCTGCACAACGGAGTACTGGATTCGGTTGTCATCCACAACGGCAACGGTGAGCTGGCACCCGTCAAGGACCACGACGCCATCAAGCTGTTTGTGGGCCAGATTCCCCGTAACCTGGATGAGAAAGACCTGCGGCCGCTCTTCGAGCAGTTCGGAAAGATCTACGAGCTCATTGTGCTCAAGGACAAGTACACCGGAATGCACAAGGGTGAGTCAGCGATAAAAGCACTTCCCACGAGACAGACATGGCACGCTTTGTCGCATTACATAGTTGTCAGGCTGCGAAGCCCGCATCTCGCTCTCAGTGCTGGCGTGCGCTTTGTCTGGACCGCGTGCGCGAGCGGCAGCGGGACGCTCTCGGGGCGCCGCGCGCGCCTTTGTTTCGGCACCGCGCGGAGGAGAGGCCGGCACCGCTCGATGTTACGTCACCGGGGTCGGCCTGCCGGGCCTCCGTTAGGCGGGAACACCTGCGTTACACTCCTGGGTGTGTGCGCCCTTTTGTAGGGCGCACATGCCTACAAAACACGACGCTACGTCAACACGTGTCGGTTCGCACGTATGTAATATTGTGTAGCTGAAACTCTCTTCGTGGGCATTTCTTGAAATGTCCGAATATAAACGAAATCTTTAAAAAAAAGTCTAAAAGTATGCACCAGGCATGAAGGGCGTTCGCATATCTAACAATGTGCTCGATCGTGCTTCCACCACTTCTGCTTTGCGCACATGTGACTGTACTTCAGGTTCACTGGAATATTTTGTCATTCATCTAGAGCAACTAATTTGATCTTTTTATCGCTCTGACGCTGTCATGCTAAGGCATGAGGGACGCTCATAAAAAACTCTCGGTATAGATCCGTTTATCCTCACTGCGAATAGTACTACGACCATCAAACTCGCCGTGGGGACCGATTGCAGCTCAGATTCTGACTCCCATTGAACTTGAGGGAAGCCACAGCTCTGATTGGAGATCTGTAACTTCCAATCGAGGGGGTAATAAAGTTCCAGGAGAGTCATAGACTATAAAGGTGGAAATTTGGATTGCTCAGAAACAAACAGTGGAATAAAAAAGAACGATTCGGATTGCAATAAAAATATTAAAAAAGCACTAAATCTGCAGCAGCAGCAGCAGTTGTTGCCGGTCATGCTTAGTAAAGTGCTTCCGACATTTCTTGTCCACTTTTCATTAGCGCTTCACACCATGAGACAAATTGCGCTGGTCGTAGTCTGTGATTTGCGCAGACACACTTCACACGTATGCACAACAGCAGTGCTGTGTTTTAGCCACTGTTTAGTTACGGTTTCCCTTTTAGATACACTGTGTAGAAGGTGAACACCCAGAAATGCATACCGTAAGTGAACATCACGACGACAATACCCTTATAGAGAGAGTCGCCATAGTTTAAAAAAATATACGAGAGCCCTGAAGTAACGCGAGTACTCAGCGTATTGCCCTGTAGCTAGAATAACATAATGCGCTAAGTCTGTGCTGTTATCGTCTCTGTGTATGTTTCAACTTTGCAGCGCAGCTTTATAAGTATAAGGAGAATGACAGGCTGAATGCAGGGGAGCAAAGGTAACCTTCAACATTTGCGACATTCGTTTGGTCTCGCGTATTCTTTCGTTAGATGAAAAAAGGAAAAAAAAAGAAAGGAATGCGATGTACTGCAACCAATTGCATTGCTCCATTCAGAGCGCACACGTGCGCAAGGACATGAGCTGTAACGACCGATGAAGTCGCATTTATTATGAAATGCCGCTCTAGCAACTCGGGCTTTGAAGAGTCAACAATTGCTCGGATCTCGTCGGGATACCGTTTTCAGGAAATTCAAGTAACGACGAGTATGGAAGCAGCTCGGAAGCTATTGCAGTGTTAGTGCTGTTTAGTTTTCTTGAAACCAGCGTCGAATCTTGTTTCAGATAAATTATTGCATTATCTGAAGCCTCAGCGACCAAGAAGAATCACGTAGCGTAAGGTAGAGAAGGTGAACATTTGGTATTCTGTGAGACCTGAGAATGCAAGCTGTGTCGCTTAGGTCTTTCATGATGGCTAACCATATCTATACGTAACTACAAACCACAATATCTGGAATCGCCGTGGTTGTTCAAGGTTGCTTTGTCTTCATACAATTTCGCTTATGGCGATTTTGAGTTCTTCCGTACACGTGCGCCTCTATTTAATCATCCGGTCGCCAAAATGTTGCCTGACAGCGCATTGACTCGGAACACAGCTTTCTACATCGGCTACAGAGAAGCCCTTACACGCGCACACACACACACACAAAACAAAAACTATCTATTTGTGCAGGATCCGAATAGGGCGCGAATTCGAGGTTTACATTATAAGCTCGCGGATACTCGTTGACAATAACCAAACAGAACGTATGGCCATGCGCTTGTTAAAGCGTGTTCTATGTACTTTCGTTTAGCTCATTAGAGTTACTGTCTCGTTTGTGCACGATGGTGATTGCCCAAAAATGCAGCCAGGTCCCCTGCCGAATGTGTTTCAAGGGGCCTGGCCTATTCTTGGCAACGTGTCTTCCAATGAGTGTCCTTGTCCGAGCGTTGGCTTCCCTTTTTATCCGCTGTTCATCTTTCCGTATCACTTTGACCTGTTCGTATGCCTGGCATACAGTGGCCTGTGTCTTTATAAACGTGGTACACCCCAAACTTTACTGCGATGCGGGAACTCGAGCCACATTTTCGGTGCGTTGGGAGCGGTGCGGCCGCGTGCCTCCGCCATGTCTGTAGAGCACGGCGACCGCACATTCCGACCGTTCGTTCTCACTCTTGTGTGAAACACTCGTCTGTTATTTGAACGAAATTAGCTGCCTAACATTATACCGAAGACCTGAAACTTAAGCTTTCTCAATACACCTGTGGATTATTTAGGCGTCATCCCGGCCACCTTTACCCGAAAGCTATAGAAAAGAAATGCTGAAGATAAATAGGACCGAATACTCGTCACGAACTTCTGAGAATTGGCGAATTTGTCAAGGAAAAAAAAATATTATTTTCTCTCGTTTACGTATCCATTGCCGAATGTCAGGCCTAGCAGACGACAGTGCTGGTTCTCATTAAAGTTCTCTCTCTCTCTCTCTCTCGTTTAGTTGAGCTGCCGAATTCAGAGAATTCTTGTTTATATGCAAACTCTATAGAGTTTCTGCGCCATTTCATGCGTTATTCGCACACATAGACAATAAAACGGAGGTTTAGCCATCACAACTAGTTTTTCAACCAAAGTAAGACAGCGGATTTGATCTGGCAGACAGAAGAGGTCACGGCGCCGACTGGGCACAGCGCCAGGGCTCTTGTGCTTCAGTGGCGGCCTGTCGAGAGCTCATTTCCGATGGCGCCTCATGACACTGCTTTGCCGGCGATGTGCGGACCCTTATACCTATCGCGCTGCATTCAAGCGATATCACTTAAAATAAAGTCTTCCTTGGTGCTTGAATTCCAAGCATCAAATTGTATCCTGTGTCTGACGTTAGTATGACAACAAAACTTCACAACAGCGTTGGCAGCTTTCGAGAAAAAGAAAACAGATTAGTGGAGGTACATATTATTATATATTTTGTTCAGGAAAAACTACGGCGAAAGCGGGAGAAGGAAATTCACGATGATGATCTAAACGACAACAATGTAAAAGCGAGAGCCAACGTTCCGACAAGTGGACTTGTCAACTCGTCGAAACGTTGGCTCCCGCTTTTACCTTGTTCTCGTTTTGCTCATGGTTATGTATTTTGTTGGAATTTAGCATCGCTTGTTTTATGCACTCCCATCTAACCAGGTTGTAAAATAGTAATTCTACTTTATTCTCATTACATTGGGTGGGCGATTTTCTTTTCCATAACTGAAGTATTACGGAAAATTGCTACGTTGCGGTTCCTTCGTTGCGGTTCCTTCCGAGTGAACTATTTTGATGGCCGTGCAGACACTGAAGATGCGAAAGACTAAAATATGGTGTCAGAACTCTGGCTGACAATGTGAATACTAATAAATCAATAACTTTTTGCAGCAGGATGCGTGTTGTAGAGAGAAAGAGGCTGTGTGTGTGTGTGTGGGCGTGTGTGTGTGTGTTTATGTGCGCACATGGAAGAGACGACTAACTTACCTCGTGGAAGTAAGACGTGTTCAGTTCAAGTTTTCGACTGGTGGACCAGCCTTCGTCAGAGTAAGGCTGGTGCACCAGCCGAAAACGTTAAGTAAACACGTCTTACTTCCAAAAATTTCGTCGTCTCTTTCCTGCATATATTACGTCGCGTCACAGTTCTGAACTTTCTGCAGCGTTTTGTTGGATTTGTGATGATGTTGCCATTGGCAATGTTATAAATTGGCATTGGTGTGAAAACGAGAGTTTGAATTCAGCACAGCAAATTGCCGGTTCAATTTGCACGTGCGTTGGTTCGTAGCATACGGGTGGCAGGGCTCCGTCCTGAAATGGAAAACAGAGAGGTAACCTTGTCATCGTCGTCCTCCAACCATTTCCCCTTTTCTCCTTTTCCAGTGAGAGTAGCAGGTGAGAGTAAACCTATCTGCCTGTTTATTAATAAATTACGCGACTATAATTCCGAGTACATAGGGTGTCGCTCGGCCGATCGCAATTAGCGAAATTCACCTGAAATGCTCTCACCTGAAGCTAGCTGTTTTATAATAGCCATGGGAGCGGGTTTTACAAGGCTCTTCTAATTAGATACTTCGTTTTTCTATAGCTGCCCAATGAAACCAACACCAATAACCCGCCTCCCCAATTCGAAATGTTGCTAGAAAGAAAAACAAAAAGAAAAATACAGAAATTGAATTACGAGACGTCAAGCGCTGCTCTTGCATGCGTAACAACGGAATAAACATGGGACTACAGCACAGAGTACAATAAGGCGTGGATGAAGGCATGTTCTAAGTTATGCTTCCGCTTTTCCTTAAACATTCGCTGTACTTGCACGATGCACGGCGGTTCACTCGATGAATACTCGTTTGAGAACAAACTGAAGAAGTCAAGAAGGACGCTAAACATGCGATGGAGTGTTCACTGCATCTCAAGATTAAAAGCACCTCCTAATTCCTTGGTGTAGCAAATTCCTCAACACTAGCAGGCTTCAAATCTCCCTCACGAAATTACGTTGTATCATTCGCTTCCTGGAATACTACTTAGACAGGTCACGTTTGGAAGAAACAATTCAGAACTTCTTTCTACTTGTCGCCCCTTTCACTGTTGCTAGAAAATAATCTTGGAACTGCCTATTCGAAGATTTGGCTTCGACTTCACAAATCCTTTGGGGTCACAGGAGCGTTTGCTCCACCTCCCAAGAATCCCTTAATGACTGCGACCGATTGCGTTCTTAAATCTGATTTTTTTCCCTACACCTAAATCAGTGATTACAGATTCTTACCTTTGTTATTGTTACAAAGGGGATGCCCAATGCACAAACGTATATACAACTATTTGCATGTGAAAGGTTAGTGGTAAACGCGCAGGTTGGTACACCGGTCACAGCTCCAGTAGACAGTCCACCTCTTCGTCTCTCTCTTATCGGCACGGTCCTGTCCAGACGCACCGTAATACAACCACCGCGGGCTGGAGCGCCGTCCCCGCGCTTGTTTGAATGGTAGCGTGCTAACTGAACAGCACGCTTTTAAATAGGAGACATCATCATCATCATCATCATCATCATCATCCTGGTTACGCCCACAGGGCAAAGGCGTACTTCTCCAACAACCCCGATCATGTACTAATTGTGGCCATGTCGTCCCTGCAAACTTCTTAATCTCATCCGCTCACCTAACTTTCTGCCGCCTCCTGCTGCGCTTCCCTTCCCTTGGAAGCCAGTCCGTAACCCTTAATGACCATCCGTTATCTTCCCTCCTCATTACATGTCCCACCCATGCCCATTTATTTTTCTTGATTTCAACTGAGATGTCATTAACTCACGTTTGTTCCCTCATCCAATCTGCTCTTTTCTTATCCCTTAACGTTACACCCATCATTCTTCTTTCCATAGTTCGTTGCGTCGTCCTAAATTTAAGTAAAACCCTTTTCGTAAGCCTCCAGAGTTCTGCCCCGTAGGTGAGTACTGGTAAGACACAGCTATTATACACTTTTCTCTTGAGAGATAATGGCAACCTGCTGTTCATGATCTGAGAATGCCTGCCAAACGCACCCCAGCCCATTCTTATTCTTCTGAATATTTCCGTCTCATTATCCGAATCCGCCGTGACTACCTGCCCTAAGTAGATGTATTCCCTTACCACTTCCAGTGCCTCGCTACCTATTGTAAACTGCTGTTTTCTTCCGAGACTGTTAGACATTACTTCAGTTTTCTGCAGATTAATTTTTAGGATAACTTTTTTTTATACCCACCCTTCTGCTTTGCCTCTCCAGGTCAGTGAGCATGCATTGCAATTGGTCCCCTGAGTTACTAAGCAAGGCAAAATCATCAGCGAATCGCAAGTTACTAAGGTATTCTCCATTAACGTTTATCCCCAATTCTTCCCAATCCAGGTCTCTGAATACCTCCCGTAAACACGCTGTGAATAGCATTGGAGAGATTTTATCTCCCCGCCTGACGCCTTTCTTTATTATGATTTTGTTGCTTTCATTGTGGAGGACTACGGTCGCTGTGGAGCCGCTGTAGATATCTTTCAGTATTTTTACATACTGCTCGTCTACACCCTGATTCCGTAATGCCTCCATGACTGCTGAGGTTTCGACTGAATCAAACGCTTTCTCGTAATCAATGACAGCTATATGTAAGGGTTGGTTATATTCCGCACATTTATCTATCACCTGATTGATAGTGTGAATATGGTCTATTGTTGAGTAGCCTTTACCGAATCCTGCCTGGTCCTTTGCTTGACAGAAGTCTAAGGTGCTCCTGATTCTATTTGTGATTATCTTAGTAAATAGTTCGTAGGCAACTGACAGTAAGCTGATCGGTCTCTTGTTTTTCAAGTCTTTGGCGTCCCCTTTCTTATGGATTAGGATTATGTTAGCGTTCTTCCAAGATTCCGGTACGCTCGAGGTCATGAGGAATTGCATATACAGGGTGGCCAGTTTCTCTAGAACAATCTGCCCACCATCCTTCAACAAATCTGTTGTTACCTGATCCTCCCCAGCTGCCTTCCCCCTTCGCATAGCTCCCAAGACTTTCTTTACTTCTTCCGGCGTTACCTGTGGGATTTCGAATTCCTGTAGGCTATTCTCTCTTCCATTATCGTCGTGGGTGCCACTGGTACTGTATAAATCTCTATAGAATCTCTATAGAGTGAAAACAAAATACACTATACTGATGGACGACTTCAATGCCAAGGTAGGCAAGAAGCAGGCTGTAGACAAGGCAGTGGGGGAATACGGCATAGGCACTAGGAATAGCAGCGGAGAGTTATTAGTAGGCATTGCAGAACAGAATAATATGCAGATAATGAAGACCTTCTTCAGCAAGCGGGATAGCCGAAAGTGGACGTGGAGGAGCCCGAACGGCGAGACTAGAAATGAAATAGACTTCATACACTACGCTAACACTCGCGTCATACAAAATGTGGACGTGCTCGGCAAGGTGAGCTGCGGTGACCATAGGGTGGTAAGAACTCAAATTAGCCTAGACCTGAGGAGGCAACGGAAGAAACTGGTACATAAGAAGCCAATCAATGATTTAGTGGTAAGAGGTAAAATAGAGGAATTCCAGCTCAAGCTACAGAACAGGTATTCGGCTTTAACTCAGGAAGAGTACCTTAGTGTTGAAGCAATGAACGACAATCTTGTGGGCATCATTAAGAAGTGTGCTATAGAAGTCGGTGGTAACTCCGTTAGACAGGATACCAGTAAGCTATCACAGGAGACGAAATATCTGATCAGGAAACGCCAATATATGAAAGCCTCTAACCCTACAGCTAGAATAGAAATGGGAGACGTGGACGAAGTCAGTTCGTAGCTCTGACGAGGACGGGGTGTCGTCAACAATGATGATTGCGTAACTTACCCCCTCGTCGTCGCAATACCCGGTATCTAGGGTCTGGTTTAGGCCGTGAGCAGTTTTTCGTACAGACCGATGTGGCGACATGGAGACTACAGAAGAACGAGATTTGTGGAAGAGAACTGAAGGTTCCAGAGGCGACTGCCGTAGCGAGTCTTTTCTGACGTCCGAGACGCTGTCAGTCAATCGCAGCCAATCTGGCGAGCCATGCGAGTCCGGCTAACGGCGTCAAGAGCATATTCCGGGGTGTGTCGTAACGCAGAAGGCAGTAGGGCGTCAAAAGGCAGAGTGGGATGGCGACCTAACAAAATGTAGAAAGGTGAGAAACAGGTAGCATCATGGCGCACCCGAATTCTAATATGGGTCCAACATACATACGTGAAATCATAATCAGAGTGTCCCTGCGTAGCCCAGAGGGGCGGTGACTGAGTTTGCGAATCATGCCAAGAACGCACGCTGCCTCTTATGTAACATGTTCGGTGTGGTTGTGCCAGCTAAGTTTTAGATCGTATATAGCGCCTAGATATTTAATAAAGTCACGCTGAGGGATTATTTCTTAACGGTATTGGAGGTAGACATTAACAGGTATACTTAAGGTAAATACAATCAAGGCACCATTGCTAACATTTAATGACATACGAAGATCCTCGAGCCAATTTGAAGTACTGATAAATAGGATTGGTATTCTATTCAGTGAGTGAAAATCACTCGATGACTCAAATAATACAACGTCGCCTGCGTAGACATGCACTTGTACGTCATCACATAGTCGAATTGAACTCATTAGCATATTAAACAAAATAGCAGAAAAGACGGAACTCTGTGGAACTCCTGTGGACTGATTATATTTATACGTCGAAACGTCGCCTTGGGAGGAACTGACTTTTTTATCTCTCAGAAACTCACAAATACATTTGTAATGTATGGAGGAAAATTCATTCTCTTTATAATATTCAGGAGGATGAAATGCTCTACACTGTGGAATAGCTTTATCAAGAGCCACCGACGCTGCATGCTGCCGTCTGTGTCGAGAAGTCCTGATGCGTCCTTTCGTATCAACGTGCGCGCACGAGATCGAGCATCCGGGTCTAAATCCCATCTTGCACGAGCTCAGTAATGTGTTATTAGTTAAAGACCTCATTATACGGACATATGACACTTTTTCTATTAGTTTAGCATTATTAGACGTTAGTGCAATGGGCCTAATGTTTAGAAGAACTTTTTGCTGGGTGATTTGGTGCATGGTTATGTTTTAGGAAAAGTGGTGCCTAAGAACGAATAAACACAGGAAAAAACGAGGTACCTCGTTTTTTTCCTGTGTGCGTTCTTTCCTAGGCGAAACTCTTCCTAAAGCATAAAACATGGCCTAATGTTGTCCATATGCAATCCTGCTCCTTGTTTCTTAAGCAGGGGGCGATTTTTACCAAGCCTCCAATCTGTAGGAATCCAACTGTTCTTAAAGGAGTCCAGTGGAGATACGTCAAATAATATTTTTCACATGCTCGTTGTGATGCCATCTGGACCTGGAGCTGAGGCAGGTAGCAGGCTCACAACGTGCTCTTTACTCGTTACATTTATAAAATTGCCCTCGGATACAAGCTTCACAAAGTTCAATTGTAACTGAGTTGTGAAAAGTTTGTTCTAATCCTGTGGCAATTTTCTCCAATCATTCTAGTAATGCTTTAGGCCATACGATTACTGAATCAATATTCATAGGCGCTAGCTTAGCCTCGCGAAAACGAAGAAAGCTAAAAAGCGATCTTATATTGCAGGAAACTATAACTTTTTTTTTTAATTGTAACATGGCCGCAATTAGCACATGACCGGGGTAGTTGGAGAAGTATGGCAGAGGCCTTTGCCCTGCAGTGGGCGAAGCTATGATGATGATGATGATAATGATTATTTGCAATAGAAATTGTTCGTTTAAACATCATACGTGTAGTTGCTCCCATGTGTGCAACATTGCTTAAGAAGTTTCTTCCACGCAACCTTCCGGCGTCTATGATCTCGTGCACAGTCAGGGTACCACCATAAACAACCAGAAGTGCCTTTTGCTGTCGATACTACAAACAAAGATTTTTTTAGAGTTCCCTTCAAAACCGCGCAAAGGTTCATAGCTTTAGTGCCTCTCTCCGTACCTATCAAAGAAGACAAGATTAACTGTCACGTTTTCTTAAATTTTGAATAGTCCAGAGAAATATGTACTTCATTATCTAAAGAAATTAGGACGCAAACAATATCCCTCAATATGGGACGGTGATCAGTACCTGTGGCATCATCAACGACAGCCCAAGATGAAATTGATTAATTGTGCTAGCAAATGATAAGTCTGGGCACGACAGTCATCGAACAATTTTGCTTGTTGAACTTCTAAAGTTGCAGCTTTTGTTGCAAGACATCGAACGAAAGTTGCAACTTTAGAATTTAAACAAGCAGAATTGTTCGAAGATGCCCAATCCTATAAATGTTTCCCAGATGCATCAGTGCAAAAACCCCACGCCACATGATGTGAATTAGTCACCCGCAAATTACGTGTTCCTTTCGCAGTAGTCCACAGGGACCTCAAGTGTACAGACATCTATACCAGCAGGGAAATAGGTATTAACTATACAGGACGGTGAGTGGCCTGGATATGTAATTTCTAATAATAAAATTTCACATTCAGGGGATATATTCCGATATGAAACTTTCGCTTTATGGCAAAGTTTAGATGAAATGAACGAAGCCAGCCTTCCGCCTTGGGAAGGGTTTTCCAATCGAAAACAACAATAGTTT
Organism: Dermacentor albipictus; assembly: GCF_038994185.2. NCBI lineage: Eukaryota > Metazoa > Arthropoda > Arachnida > Ixodida > Ixodidae > Dermacentor > Dermacentor albipictus. The sequence continues at coordinate 172,904,195 of NC_091824.1, read as the reverse complement.
CTTTTTAAATTAATATCTTGATCAGCTGTCAACCAAGTCTCATGCAACACTGTAATATCGGGATTATGTTGGGATATTAGATATAATACATATGTAGTAGCATAAAGAATTGACCGCCAATCCACTTAGATTACTAAAGGGCACCCTATTTTGAGGAAAGCCGAGCAGCAGCAACTGCTCGCTCCAAAATGATTTCTTTCAAGAAGTGTACCCTAGTAACGGAATCTTCCGCGCCATTTTTAGTTTTGGATTTAGTAGGAAAACTAGGCAATTTATTATTAGGAGATTGGTGCGTTTATGAGTCTGAGGGTCAATGTCTACATCCTGATAACGTAGCGACTCCGAATCCGAGCCAACTTCTTGATCAAATTGTTGCGAAGTTTAATGCGTACTAGCAGAGGGGAGGGATTTCAACAATTGTGATTTAGGGGACTTGGCAGGAGAGGAGGTCTCACTTTGTGCAGTACATTTTCTTAAAACCTGAGATATCTCAGAGGATTGCGTAGAAAGTACTGGAGCCAAAGAGTATGTCAGACTTGCTAGGAGCTTTTCTATAGCTTTTATGCGAAGCATATTACGAGATCTCAGCCCAGCTCCTCAGGCGCGGCGGTGTCGCCTTCAATACCACGTGACACCGTGACGTCACGACAGAGGAGAAACGGGGCTCCAACTCGCGCCGTCGCTCGCGGCGTCGCGGCGGTATATAAGCAGCTGCGCTTGCCTCTGCTAGACACTCACGAGGTGAGATGCCTCCTGGAGACAGAGCTGCTCGTTGGAATGAGAAGCGAATGTTGCGGGTGCTACAGAGACTGATTTTCTAGGTGGCTTTGGCTCAACGCTTGCAAGATGGGCTGGGTGGGAATCGAACCAGGGTCTCCGGAGTGTGAGACGGAGACGCTACCACTGAGCCACGAGTAGGATGCTTCAAAGCGGTACAAAAGCGCCTCTAGTGAATGCGGTGTTGCCTTAGAAACGAGCTGTTTCTAAGGCTCAGGCGTGCGTCGCTTGCTCAGGCGCACATTTCGTTGCGGCGCCGAACGCTGCGTTGCTCGACGCTCACCGCGTCCAATGCGGGTCGACGGGAACGCTGTCGCGTTCCACTCTTGAAGGCGAAGCAGAGTAACGCATGGGTTTCTTCGTCTAGCCGAACCAAATATAGCCAAGCAACAGCAGTTCACCAGGCTAAACAGTGGTTCAACAACTAAAATAAAGGCTAGTATGCTTCGCATCCTGGGCTTAACCTTAGCTAAGCCACAGCCATTTTTTTCAACAGCTCTATCTATCACGCTTCTGAGTGTCTGAAAAAAAAAAGTGAATCTGTGATGAACGATTGAGGGGGCCATCACTCCAGCATATCCCTGTATTCTGCTCGGAATTTCTGCGAGAGCATCAAGACGAGAGCAACGTCTCCTTTCAATTATTTCCACCACTCACATCACCAATAGACAGTCTGCCACTTCTTTTTCGTCTCTCTTGCCTGCACGGTCCTGTCCAAATGCACCGTAACATTATTCGTCGTATTTCAACAAGTGTTTCGCCTTTGCGCATAATTTATCCCATGTCAGTCTCAAAAAATAGTTTTGACAGCTCGAAATAATTCACTAATTTTTTGGTCAATCCCCTAGTAGTAGATATAAGCTAAATAATTGCTAAACAACAACAACAACAACAACAACAACAACAACAACAACAACTACTACTACTACCACTACTACTACTACTACTACTACTACTACTACTACTACTACTACTACTACTACTACTACTACTACTACTACTACTACTACTACAACAACAACAACAACAACAACAACAACAACAACTACTACTACTACTACTACTACTACTACTACTACTACTACAACAACAACAATGAGTGCAAGCAGATGTGACGCAATAGAACACATTAAGAGACAAATGTGAATGCCGTCAGTGTCCTTCGCGATTTTTTAGTGACGCTAATCTTGCAGACTGCCTATAAGGCTGCCAGTGTCTTTCCTATAAATAAAACCTATCTTCTGTACACTGTACTTCCTTATTGACGGGATGATGTCCCGGCCGTGTAGTCCATATTTATGTCTGCATGAAAAGACTTGTGGGAACTATTTCATTCACGTGTGATGAGTGACCATCTTACAGGCACTTGGCTGTGCTTGCTTTCTGTGCCGGTGCCCGCAGAAACACAGCGTACTTGTGTGTATATTGCTTGTGGATATTTTCTTCTTGCTTTTGCTTTTCTATATTTGCTTGAATAACGAATTTAGTATATTGAGATAGCAGGCTCTAACGCAGCCTACCTTTCTATATTTCTACATTGGAAATATCGTTTTCTTAAATACTGGCGCTGTACTTAAAACATACAAAATATTATATATGAATTGGCGCATCACCTTAAATTAGGAGTTGGAGGTAAAGGATGAGAAGAAACTAGATCTCGCCCTCGGGAAAAACAAAAGAAAGTTTGGAGCTGCCAAACCGAGAAAGCTTTTTTTTTCGTAATATCCGCGTTTCATTGCTCGTCCGCCTACGTTAATATGTTCAGTCTCACGAATGGCCAAAGCCTGTTCTTACGAAACGTGTCAACATAAGAGCTTCTCGTGTGTGTGTGAATGCCGTACCTAAAAGTAAGATGAGCTTCTGCCCTGTCTTCTCCTGCTCCCTATCTGTACAAGTTACTTGTCGCTGTCCATGGTCAAAGAAATTCCCCAATCAAAAAGTTCGGCAGCATGTTACACACCTGTAACACATGAAGGCGAAAGCCTGCTGTACATTTGGTAATGTGCCGTGTCGCATCGTCCCGTTGCTGATTTCGCAGTTTGGCTTCTTCGACTTGTTTTCGACGCTTATCTGCGGCTTCGCGTGATCGTATAACGGGGTCACACTCGCGCCAAAGACGTCTCTCTTCGACTATGCGTTGCATCCTCTCAGCGGGGGGATTGAAACGTATGCTGTTCATTCTTTTCAATGAATGTATGCACTGTTCGCTTCACTTTGGTGAGCGCCTTAAGGTGGTGTGAGCCATTCAATTTTTCGCTTGCTCACCGGGGTATGAACCATTGAGGTCACGTGCTTTTTTTTTTGTACCACTCGATTAGACGCCGCGTTTCTGTACGTTGTGTGCGTGATTCCAATGAATATATGCACTGTACGCTTCACTTTGCTGAGTACTTGTAGCCTCTGCATTACGAGAGGGATGAGCCATTGCTGGTGATAGTTGTACTATTGGATCGGACGTCGCATATATATTAAAGGTCTGTATATTAATGGAAGCTGACATCCTGTAGTCAACAAAGAGGGTTGCGCTAGTTATTGTAGATGTAATTTCTGTTATGTAGTTGCTAGCGCGAACAAAGTTAACGGAAAAACTTGGGACAGGACAGAGAGCTTGACTTCAACTGACAAATTTTATTCGGATAGCATGCAAGGAGGCCACCATATGCTCAAATAAACGCGCAGACAAACGCATGGACGAAGGTGCCGCAAAGGAGATAACCAAGAGCGTGACGAAACGCATAGGCTCCACAACGTGCCATTGAAAATCAATTGATGACAAGGTTCTTAAGGTACAACACTACCTTATCGGTGAGTGCCAGAGATAGTACACTTACGCATTCTTGACCAGCATTCAGAATGCAAAATGCCTAAAACATTTCTCTAACTGCCTCGCACCCCATCTGAGCGCATATGTGTGTTAAGAAAGCACGCAAAGCAAATACATCTTCGGCACAAGTCAGCCAAGTTGCAAGCGGCTTGTTTTTCCTGCATTAAGCTGCTCCGTGTAATTGCCCCTCGGTACAATTGAGCTCGTCCCAGCGGGCGCCCTGTGGTTATACCACACATAAACTAGGCGTCCCACCGCCTAAAAAAGATGGCGAACAAGTGCCGTGTTGGTGTTGTTTCTTCAGCGCCACATAGGTTTGCAAGACTGTGCCGTTAGGTAAACAGCGCTAGGGAAAAAGCATGCCAGTACTAAGGAGCATGCCACCCGCTTTGTAAACTGCAATGTGCGGGTGGTCTACAAGATTTCACTTTCTTGTGGAACATGCTGTGTTGGGCCAACAGGCAGATGTCTGAATGACCGGCTTAGGGAGCACGGGTACGCTGTAAGCGCTGTAGCAGCCGCTGGCCACTTGGCTGACCACTGTCGAAGATGTATTTGCTCGACGTGTTTTCCTAATACACATGCGCTCAGACAGTGTGCGAGGTAATTAGATAGGAAACTTTTTGAGGCATTGCATTTCAAACGCTGGTGATGAGTGCATAAGCGTACCATCTCTGGCACTCACTGATAAGGAAGTGTTGTACCTTGAGAAGAACTTTGTCATCAATTGATTTGCAGGAAGGAAGGAAAGAGAAAAGCAGAAGGCAGGGAGGTTAACCAGAATAACGTCCGGTTGGCTACCCTACGCTGAGGGAATGGGAAAAGGGAAAACAAAGATGACAGGGAGAGAGAGAGGAGGGAAGGAAAGAAGGAAATTAACCATGAGTTCGCTGACCCGTGTGGTCTAATAGTTATTGCACTAATAGTCACAGAAATTGATTTGCAATGACACGTTGTGGGCACCTATGCGTTTCGTTGCGCTCTTGGTTATCTCCTTTGTGGGACTTTCGTCCATGCGTTTGTCTGCGCATTTATTTGAGCATCTGGTGGCATCTTTGCATGCTATCCTGATAAAATTTTGTCAGTTGAAGTCTAGCTCTCTATCCTGTCCCAACTTTTACAGCGAAGCTGTACATAGGCATACTCTCCGGCGGTGGTCGATGTCCGTCCGTCTACACGTCGCGTCGACACAAAAAAATTGCCGTCTGCAGTTCGTCGGGAATGCTCTGTAGCTCTCAACCTAATGCAGGTATCTTTGAAAATATTATACTGAAATTGGCTGCCTACATGACTCTATGACTAAGCCGAATCTCATTTACTTGTCTTAATTAGTTATTTCACAGTGAAGTTGTAAACGTTACAAAATGTCCCGCCTGCTGTCAATGCATGGCCGTCTACGAAGAGGGTATGGTTACAGAAAACGGCTGTAACTCTTATGTTATCGAAACTATTCCGAAAGAAATTATCAGACAATTATTCACTAAGACGACCCTAACGTTAGCCGAGTTTCATTGACTTTTCTTAATTACCTAGTTCACAGTGAAGTCGTAAATATTGTGGGATTCCCGTCTGCCATGCGGCGGTATTTGCACACGTCACTATACTTCATAAAAGAATAAGAATAAATCACTCCACTGTCAAACGATGTATTCGTTGTGTGTGCTACCCGCCATGGTTGCTCCGTGGCTATGGTGTTGGGCTGCTGTGCAAGAGGTCGTGGGATCGAATCCCGGCCACGGCGGCCACATTTCTATGGAGGAGAACTGCGAAAACACCCGTGGTACTTAGATTTAGGTACACGTTAAAGAACCTCAGGTGGGCGAAATTTCCGTGGTCCCCCACTACGGCGTGCTCATAATGAAAAAGTGGTTTTGGCACGTAAAACCCGATAATGTAATCTCGTCTGTGTCCTTTAACACTCAATCAATCAATCAATGAATCAATGAATCAATCAATCAATCAATCAATCAATCAACTTTATTTCTTTTGGATAGCAGGAGTACAGACTAAAAGCTTGAGCAGCTTGATGAGGTCCCGACGCCGTTACAGTTGGCAAAACAACAGGAGGATGGTCAGTCATGCACGACGAGTTGAAATAAATCGACGAATATAACATAACATCGAGTAATACAAGATTTTGTAACAAAGCGCGAAACAACAAAACCCATTTGCATAGGCTTGAAATGGCATGAACATGAAAAGCAGCGATCAACAAGAATAGGGACAAAAAAAGATTCGAAAGGATGTGCGATTCTTGAAGATAAATGAACTGGGCGAAGCGTTTAACGAGACAGTTTTGATTACACGAAGGATCAAAATCTTCATGTTTTATTAAGTTTAGAAGGGAAGGGAAGCTTGTAGGACAATGATTGTTCATCATTAGTAGTTCTAGGGGTGGGTACAGTCCACATTTCTTTGTGCCTGGTTGGATGGACACTTCTGTTTGCTCTTGACTTTGCAAGATTAATTATCCTATCGGTACCATACTTAACAAAAGCTTTATAACACAACATCATTATATAATTATATAAACAGAACACTGTAAGAATTTAGTACTTTGTAAAAAGAAGTTTTGTGGAAGAAGCACAATGTACAGCAGCAATTTGTCGTATGACTCTTTTCTGCAGCAAATACACCTCGCGCAAATTTGTTACACCAGTAGTACACCGCGCTATGCTGCAGTACTGCAACACAGAGCACACTAATGCATTGTAGATAATAATCTTCACCTTTGTAGGAAGAATACATCGCGTACGTGCAAGGACACCAATGGCAGAGGACATCTTAGAATGGAGGTTTTCAACATGTACATTCTATGCAAGGTGCTTTGAAAAATGTACTCCAAGGGTTTTAACTAGGGGTGTGCGAATATTGCAATTTTCGAATACGAATCGAATACGAATAAGGCAAAAAACAGTCTTCGAATATCGAATCGAATATCGAATATGTGTGTAGTATTAAAAAGTTCAAAACGAGGTTACAATAGCTTTATTGCCCTTTTAAGAATAATATTGCATTTTACAAGGCTGCTTCAGGTTAAAGAGGCACTCATTATAAGTAATGCACTCAGGTAATGTCAGGTAATGTCAGGTAATGTCAGGTAATGCTCTCAGCCAGGTAATGTCGTTGTTACAGGTTTTTGTAAAGGAAAATTAACTGCTTAACATGTTCAGAAAGTAAGCGCCCTCTATGCATTGTGACATTTCCACCGATAGAAAAGCCTCTTTCACTAGGAAGGTGGCAGGGATGGCCAAGTACTTCTGGGCGAGTACACTTAAAAGCGGCTGCTTGACGCGGCCAATGGACCGCCACCACTCGCAAGGATCCTTGCCCCTTTCCAGAAGAGGCTTTTTCACATAGGCTGTAATTTCCTTCTGAGGGTCAGATGTCGAATGTGTCTTCTCCCTGTCATTAGATCGTCAAAAGCATTCCATAAGCTCCTGTTTTACATATATACATATGTAAAACACACACACGCACACACACACACACATATCTATCTATCTATCTATCTATCTATCTATCTATCTATCTATCTATCTATCTATCTATCTATCTATCTATCTATCTATCTATCTATCTATCTATCTATCTATCTATCTATCTATCTATCTATCTATCTATCTATCTATCTATCTATCTATCTATCTATCTATCTATCTATCTCTCTCTCTCTCTCTCTCTCTCTCTATATATATATATATATATATATATATATATATATATATATATATATATATATGTTCACTACATATTTTCTTGTGTATACTTACAGTACACGAAATTACGTCATATATCGTTATGAAAAAGTCCTGTAATAGAGCTTGGTAAAAAAGAAACCGATACTGATCATGTCTCAAGGGCGTTATGCAGATAGGCTGCAACAGAGCCTACAGATAATAAGCGGATCATGCGAAGTTCTTTGTGAACAAACATGTTCTTAGGAGAATGCGTAGCAAGCATATAATTCGTTAATTGCTCAATTATTCATAGTCTGTCCGAATATTCGCCGTTTCTACCATTATTCGGCCGCCCCCAAATATTCGGAAATTTCCGAATGTGCATTCCTCGAAACGAATACGCTTCTAATAAAGAAAATATTCGATTCGTATTCGAAATTTCGAATGTTCGCACACCCCTAGTTTTAACACAATCCACCATCTCTAACTGCTGAGGGTACAGAAACAAATTAGACTTTTTTTTCAGCGTTTTTCCTTTAGGCGTGTACAAAATAACTTGTGTTTTTGAAGCGTTTATGTTTAAAGACTTTACCTACCGAGGCTCTGGCAGCGTTTGGTTAGCCATCGCTTCTGTCTTTGTTTCCAAATTAAGTGTAATAAAAACTGTCGTGTAATCAGCATACGAGACGAATGTTGCGTTGTCTGTTCAGTGTACAATGTTATTTATGTAAATCAAAAATAAGAGTGGCCCTAGTTTGTTTCCCTGTGGCACACCAACAACGACCGGATTTCTTTCAGGTGTTTCATCTTTTGTATCTACGAATTGCGTCTTGTTTGAAAGATAGGATTCTAAAAGCACATGCGCTGTTCCACGCACACCATAGTTTCTTATTTGCTAAGAAGGATGCTATGATCAATGAAGTCAAATGACTTGGAAAAATCGACGTATATGCCTAATGCCATTTGATTACGACTGAATGCACCTATAATTACTTCTTTTTGAGTCACGAGGGCTGTTAATAATAATAATAATAATAATAATAATAATAATAATAATAATAATAATAATAATGATAGTATATACATAGATACGTTGATTGAGGTAAAATACAGCAAAGCTCCGCTCCTCGTCCTTCACAGAGAGGAAGGGGCAATTAATTTTTCCCGTTACCTTTGTTCGCGCTAGTAACTATGTCACAGCAATTGCATCACGTGGCCACGTGACTTGAGTTAAATGGTTTATTTGTTCAATAACATGCAGACTTTTTGTGATACTTTGTTTTCTACATTTCCAAGAAACTGAATGTTTCTCCGTAGGAGTCCTCTGGAAGAGATGGAACAGACAGGACAATTAACAGCTGCGCTTGAGCTCGGCCACCAAACCTTAACGGCAAGGCGTGACCGGAACTGCATCGCCAGGCAGCGGCGCCCGTTGACGTTTTGTTCCCATTTTTTTCACCCCCAGAATTTCGCCTACAGGAAAGCTATTTATAGCAACAAGCCGTTTATCGCATTAAATGTGCTGTTATAGTGCTTTTACCAAACCTGCCAACGTTCATAATCCGACTGATGATACATGTTTCAACTAATCGCGCGAAATTTTTTTGCACAATATTAGCCGGTAAAGACGTTGAGCATTGTCGGGTTGACAAAATGCATTAGGATTTCGTAATGTGCCTTTGATTAGTGCCCCGGCAGCGTTACCCAACTTCTTAAATAAAGTGAGACAATAGAGTACTTTCGAACAACGATAGCCTTCTACTTGCACAATCGGATAATGGTATAAAGTCAAGTCAGTGGCCTCGGCACGTTTTCTTTCGGGGGGGGGGGGGGGGGGAGGGGTTATATTTCGATTATTCTCTCTTGAAAACTCGGTGCGTTGTCCTCCTCAGTTTCTTGATGGTCGCCCATCTCGGCGAGCCCGTTAAAAGCGCTGCCTGCCCTCTTCCGTTCTCCTAATCTATTTCCACGGGCGCTGACTGCCAGCCGACGCCGCTTCTTAAATTGACTCCTGATGCGAAAAGCGAACCGCGAAACTTGTGGACGGCAAGCGACACGCAGCGATGATTGCCAATTCTTTTGCGAAACAGGGCACCGATGTCGCTACTTCGCGAAGCTCTCCGACGTCGCCAACAGCCTGTTATCCTGCTCTTTTTCTCTTTTGTTCGTCATTGCGACGGAGCAACTTGTCACATTCAAAATGCGATAAGAATGTGATACAACGCCTTTTTGCGGGCTCGAAGCGCTATGTCCCCTTTTGTCTTCATTGGGCCAGTGATGAAGGTTTCGTCGCTTCAATAGTGTCTTGAGAATAGCGGCGTTGGCACTGGGTGTCCTTTTATTAGCAAAAAAAAAAAGAAGAAGAAACACAAGTATGGTACTCGAAAATTTAGTAACCTCTCCTTGAAGAGTGTTGGAATACATTAAGCAAGCGTGACGCAGAACTCTATTTTTTTTCTTTTTTATTTATTATTAGTCCATTTGCATTTTCCCAGAATTCATTATTTGCGCGAGTAGCGCGCCCTTACGTGAATCCTATTGTGAATTTTATCCAGTATTCCTGGCATGCGTCGATAGTTACCCGACAAGAAAGGAAGCAACTGCAATCTCCAACTTTCCCTCCGGTGTGCTATTTATTACTGCGGCAGCAGCATTCTCTCAGTACCAGTTTCTTATTTTTGCTTGCCTGCTGTTGCCTCAAAATATTGCTTTCACTCCCTACGGAGGAATAGAAAAGAAGCAATCGATAACATTACTGATTGGGTACCAGCTATTTTCTTATTAATCAGGAATCCGACTCCTAGTTCTCGTCTCTCCGCTAAGCCCCGGTAGCACAGTACGTGCCCGCTTTTTAGCACTGTATATGCTTCTTTTGTCCTCCTAACCTCACTCAGCCCTGTTATATCCCATTTACTACCCTCTAATTCCTCCAATAACACTGCTAGACTCGCCTCACCAGATAACGTTCTAACGTTAAACGTTGCCAGGTTCAGATTCTAATGGCGTCCTGTCCGGAGCCAGGTATTCTTAGCACCCTCTGCTGCGTCACAGATCTGACCGCCGCCGTGGTCAGTTGCTTCGCGGCTGCTGGGGACTGAGGGCCGGGTTTTGATTGTTGTATTCATATAGGAGGTTGTGGCCAAGTACTGCACCAGGGTGGCCAATCCTGCTCTGGTGAGAGAGTGCCTTACCGGTTCTGGTCACCGGGATCAGGCCGTACTCCAGGCCTGTTTGTGCAATTTTCTCAACACACGTTTTTTTTTGTATTTTCCAGTGGAGAATTGCGCGGCACCGGGATTTGAACCATGGTCCTCTTGCACGGGAGGCAGATACTCTACCGTCCCCGCAGGAGTTAAATTAAAAAAAAATAATTATGGGGTTTTACGTGACAAAACCACTTTCTGATTATGAGGCACGCCGTAGTGGGGGACTCCGGATATTTCGACCACCTGGGTTTCTTTAACATGCACCTAATTGTAAGTACACGGGTGTTTTCGCATTTCGCCCCCATCAACATGCGGCTGCCGTGGCCGGGATCCGGTCCCGCGACCTCGTGCTCAGCAGTCTAACACCATAGCCACTGAGCAGCCACGGCGGGTCCCGCAGGAGTTGTACGCCTCATTTAACTTACAGTGGTGCCCTATTTGATCAGTCAAAGTGGACCAATCTGAGCTCGGTTATATCGGACGGATGGCACTCGGCTAGAGAACCTGGTATTTATGACGTGCACATGTGTGGCCATACATAATTGAGAATATATATAATTTTTTTAGGAGGGTTCCCGTACAGTGATAAAATAAAGGAAAAGACAGTAAAAAGAAAGAAAAAAGAGAAAAAAAGGGGGGAAAGGAACATAACAGGTGATTTGAACTCGTGACACTTGGATATTGCCCGGAAAGATTGCTCAGTCGGTTGGTTCGTCAGGCCCCAGGTTACTTTCAAGCGCCATAGCTCCTGCTACGTGCCTCATACTTACGTGAGAAGGGACTAATGTTGTCCGCGATAGTCGATCAACACTAAGGTCCTCTTCCTGATTTAAAGCCGAATACCTGTTCTTAAAAGTGGTTGGAAGGCATACTTTCTTGGAAAAATGGCCGCGCGAGGAGAAGAGCGAACTCGAGCGGCTTTAGAGACTAGGGAAACTGCCTTAAAATATTTAGACTTGAGGGAAAGCTTTTTTAACAAACTATAAAATGGCAATCAGCACTCGAATACGACGAGAGAAATTATTGAGACGTGGAAAATTCCCTTGAAATAAATATGGTTTGCGAGACAAATGCTTGTCACCTCTTAAAAGATGAGGGGGAGTATGCGCTCACCGAGAGGGCATCGTCCGCACGAGACCACCACCAGGCACCTTACTGAGACCTGGAGGGCTCTGCGGCCGGACCAAAGCCTCCCTTCTCCGCCGGCCAAAGGGGAAAACGCGCTTTCCGATCGCTCAAGGTTGCGCGGACATAGTATAACTCTAGCGTCTAGGAAAAGCTTAAACAGGTGCGAGGGCGGCACGCATAGCGTGGGAAGCTAGCCGCCAGAATAACTATCGCAAGGACTTCTGCTGATGAGGGCGAAATACCTTCGTGTAATTATAATAACGCTAATAGGACTATTTTCGAAAGAAAAAAAAAAGGAACCGGCCCAGACGGCTATACTACGAGAGCTATGACTGATAATTTTCTATATATATATATACATATATATTCATCTCATCTATGGGATCGCATGCGCGCGCTGTTGCTTTGTCTCTACGTGTGGTAGTTAAGAGAGCCAGTTTAAGGGCGGAGACGAAGGAAGGAAAGGAAAGCAAAATGGCAGCGCCGTGGTTTTAAAGCGCACCCGTGGTAGAGAAACGGAAGACGATATATATATATATATATATATATATATATATATATATATATATATATATATATATATATCCCTACTAATTACGGCGGTTCAGCTTGTCGAGGTGGCCAAGCGTCCCAAGGCGCTGGCTTGTCCGCGATAAATTCATAAGGGCGTTTTCTCGCGTATTCAGAAATACTGGCCGCGAACTTGCGATTTCGCCGTGGCCGTGCTCCGAGGAGGCACATGACGTCACACCGCGTTTCTCGTCACACCGCGTTCCTCGTGGTTGCGTTCGCCTACGCTCGCTTCGCCAGCTGCGTCGCATGCCTGATAACCTGTCGGAGGATTGAAAAGGAGAACTCGCGTGCGCAGCAACCACAGATGAGGCGGCAGTATGGACGGCAACAATTCTGATAAGCAGGAGGAGGCCTCGAATCGACATCGGACCGAGATGAAGAAGAAACGAATCTCCCAGATGAACAGCGCGCCGAATGACTGGCTAAACGCCGAAACATAGCTAAACAACCACACTAACCTGGACCTGTAATCAAGATTAACCAAGGCTAACCATGCTTTGCCTTAGCTTTTGCTACATACATTCTGGCATAGCCGAGCTAAGCCACTGCCAGTTTTTTGAAGCCGATGCTTCACTTGACTTAAACGGCGCCTGATGCGAATCTGCAAGACGCTCATTGCGTTTCCTTTGGTTCGTTCACGACAGAGGTCATTTAAATCTAGTCAAGGGTGGGCTTCAAGTTAAGATGCATTTCTGAATACGGGAGCTATGTCGCTTGTTGATGCATGCGTCCGTGGCGTAATGGTTTCAATATCGGGCGCTGTGCTAGTGGTGCTGTGCTCGAATCCTGCCGTCGGATAATTTTAATAATGCTTATTTATTAAATTATTCATTACGCAGTACTTGGTTGAAAATGACAAGTATACGAAGTCGTTTGTGAAGTCGTACGAATCCGTTTGAAGCTAGAAGGACGAACTTTAGGCAAGTCCATCTATTTCTCATAATTACCACGCTGGCTCCCGTACACACTACCGTCAGAGTTCCCCCTAGTAATTATTGCGTGAACCTTTTTGGCCAAGCCAGGCGTGACGAAAGCGGTGACGTCAAAACAACCGCGGCTTACTCGGGAGGATCCCCATTAGATTCTGTGGCAGTCGGGGAAGACAGCATGACGTCACGGATCAAAGTGCACCGGCCTTGCACTACCTAAGAGGCGTCGGCCAGTCGTGCCAACGCGCTCGCTTGCCCGCGAGGAGCTCATAACTCCAAGGACCGCTCAGCGGCGTTCAGTTGGACATTAATGCTTTCGCATTCACAACTTATCAGAAGAAGTGCTTAGGTGTCCTAAGACTTTTCTTGTTCTTTTCGAAGTGAAAGTAAAGAAACATATTTAGTCACCTTACAAAAATTACAACTACTACTTTTCGCATAGTAGTAAAAACAAAAAAGAAATAATGCAAAATAAGAAAAACTTCGCAATGTCCGGAAATATTTTCAGTGTGTATTTGATTTTTTTTTCTTCGGGCCAACGATTCATTTGCAGCCATTCACCTTTACAACACCACATTTCGCCTTCTTGCTGTTTCTAGTGTTGTTTCTTCTGCTGCGTTAAGCTGTGTGATCGCTAACTAATGATCGCACAATGAGCTCCCGGATTAAAAGGCCATCTACTGCGATGGAGAGCAGCACGTGCGGTAGCCACATTGTTCGTGCATCTCGCAGCGCCGAGCCTCAGCCGCCTCGAGTGCGCATTGCAAGAGTCCGGACGTGCTTCTTGCGTTTGTAGCAGCAGCAGCGGCGGCGGCAGCAGCAGAGCAGCGGGGTTGACGGGGTGGTGGCGGTCCGCGGGGGAGGCGTTCGATTCCGTCCGCACTCCCTTATTGATTAAGAAGCGCTCGTTCATTGTTCTCGCCAAGCGCCCTCTCTCCTACCGCTGGATGTGTCGTGCGCGGAGAGAAGGCGACCACGTCGTTGGAAAAGGAAGAGCGGCGCCAGACTCCGCAGCCAGAAACGAGCAACACGAAGAAAAGCGAAGCAGTGACCGACAACTGCCCGGCCAGTTCCACATCTCAACACCATTCACTCGTGCGCCAGCGGCCGGCGAGAGGAGCTCTGCGGGAGAGCTCCTTGTATCTCTATCGCTCTGGTGGTGGGTGCGAAATGTCGAGCGCGTGTGTGTTGCGCGCCGCCCCGTCGTGCGCGGCACTTAGCTGGAACCACTGGTGCTTTTTCTTTTCTCCTCCCGCAACTTCTTCTGCCGCAACCTTCTTCTCCCAGGTTCCCGCTCGGTCCCAGCACGTGTCGATTCCGTTCCGAGTCCCGCTGCCGACGCCTTGCTTGGTATAGCGGCGGGCCTCGGAGAACGCGAATGACGCAAGAACTGCGAAGGGAGGCGACTGTGCCGTTTCGATCAGCGAGGCTTGATTGGTTCACTCTGTCGCTACATTGGGACAGTTACAGGCACTGCTCCTTCGCTCTCTCACTCGGCGAAGGACGAAAGGGCTGCGACCATTCCAGTGCGTTCAACGAGGAGCGTTCTGCTATATTCACGAATCACCGTCAGGGATTAAAGCGAAGACACAGCAGCTGCTACATGCGTGAAGATAGAAGGGGCTGTCGGTAACTACCATGTTAGGGACTTTCTTGCGTTTTGCCAAGAAGTGCTCACGATATACCTGTATACCGTCTTACAGGAAACAGTGCAACCTTGCAGCGCACGTAATACATTTCTGCTCATGTTTTGCAAGATCATGCTAAAAAGAACGGTGTAGCTGTTTTTGCATTTCGACGCCATCGAAATGCAGCCGCCGGGGCCGGGATTTGATCCCGCGACCTCTTGCTCAGTAGTGCAACGTCATAGCCGCTGAGCCACCGCAGCGGGTCAGCATATAGTTGTGCACGGAAAACTGCTGGTTGCTTCCCAAAAACACAGCCGTCTCAGCAAACGCATGGACTGTCGGCCGTGTTTACAACGTTAGGCGTCGTTTTCACTGCGTCTTGTGACAAAGACAACGCGTCAGTCCATAACCCTTTTTATCAGTTCTCAGCCTGTGTACGTGAGCGCAACATGCGCCTTTTCTTGCCGCTCAATCTGTGCACCTCGACGCTCTCTGCTGACAACGCAGAGACGGAGCGGCCGCCACATCTACGAACGGGAATCGGCCCTCCTTTCGCTCTTCCCCAGACAGGAACAAAGGGAGTTTTTCGGCCGCCATGGCCGAGCCTCTATGTGGGCCTCCGCGTTTATTTGTACGGTGTGTTCCCCCCTCTCAATTCGTTGTTCGCTCCTCGTCTCCTTTTACCACCAACTTTTTTTTATTCCAGTGAAGCCGTGTGTGGCTAGGCCTCCGTGCATCTTTGTTCTGCGTCAACAAAAGTATCGTCAGCAATGGCTCATACATACATATTTAGCCTCCGCATCACGGGAGGGATGAGCCATCACTGATGATGATATATATAAGCAGTCGTTCACACAAACGTATATAAATATGTGCGGGCGTACCTTTCCTCACGATGACCACCGATCAAGACAATAAATGTGTTCGTACCTTTGTTCAATATTCTGCGCCGCCTCTGTGTCGTGTGCTAAACAGCTTCGCTGGTCATCCACCCCGACCCACCTTCACAGAATGGAATGACTTTTCATCGCTCTCTATGAACGCCCTATGCCAGCATCTCTCTCTCTTTCTTTTGACCCTCCTTTTCTGTCGCTGTCGTTCGGCTTGTGGCAGGCCAGCAGCTTCGTCGTTGGCGAAGTCTAGTGCGCCTTTGTTCCCTGCGTGCAGGGTCGAGGCTGCGATCTGTTCGTCGTGGCACCAACGCTTAGTCGTCGGGAGGGGCAATTGAAAGCGGCCGTGCCTTAAAACCTACCCTGTGTCGACCGCGCACCGTGCACCAGCCGAAATTTCTGCTTCCTGAGCGCCTTATAATACTGATTATGTTAACGTCTTTTGGCAATGGAAGTTGCAAATGTCGGCAGTTTCTGAACCTCAATAGTGAATGCAATGTCGCTTCGTCTTGACGCTTAGATGAACAGCCGTGCCATTATCAGTCCTTGAAAGCTGTACATGTGTCCACGAGTAAAAGACTTTCATGTTCTCACTTTATTTGCAAGCTTCATTTAACGTGCAATTGAGGACTCTGCCATTAAAGTATTATTTTGTGTTCCAAGTGTAATTCCCAGTGTAACTCCCATCGTAATATCCAAGACAAGATTGCTCCAAGAGGAGAGCTACATCCGGCTTTGAAATAGCTCTGTCTTCCACCCTGCAGGGTGATAATAGTTTACCTAGCACTTATGCCTTATGCCCAAAGAATGCTGATAATTACAGGTTCCGCAGCAAAATCTGAGAAGTGTCTAATAATCGGTTTATAATCAAAAGAGGTGTCGTCGCATTACTTTATTTATTTATTTATATGTTGTCACACAGATGC